>NW_012119265.1:923457-956089 GCF_000951035.1 Colobus angolensis palliatus | reverse complement strand
TGCAGTGGTGCAATCTTGGCTCACTGCAACCTCCACCTCCTGGGTTCAAGTGATTCTCCTGCCTCAGCCTCCCGAGTAGATGGGACTACAGGTGCATGCCACCACACCCGGCTAATTTTTGCATTTTAGTAGAGATGGGGTTTCACTATATTGGTCAGACTGGTCTTGAACTCCTGACGTTGTGATCCACCCGCCTCGGCTTCCCAAAGCACTGGGATTACAGGAGTGAGCCACTGTGTCCAGCCCCCTCCTCTATTTTCTAAGAGTTTGTATACTATTGGTGTTGTTTCTTCTTTAAATATTTGATGAATCAACCAGTGAAATCATCTGGGTCTGCAGTTTTGAAAAATTTTTGATAATAACTTTAATTTCTTTAATAAATGTGGGTCTACTTAGATTACAAAATCTAACATAAGATAAATTTCATCTTCTATCAATTTATAGCTGTATATTTAAAAGAATTTGTCCATTTCATCTCAGTTCTCAAATTTATCAGCAGTGTTGTTCACATATCCTCTTGTCTTTTAATGTCTATGTTTAGTGATATTCCCTCTTTCATTCATAACATTGGCAATCTGTATTTTCACTGTTTTCTTTTCCTGTAGATAAAATTGATTGGTGTATTCAAGAATCAACTTTTGGCTTTAATTTCTCCAGGTTTTGTTTCTTATTTCATTGATTTCTATTTTTATCTTTATTTCAGTTTTTTTTTTTTTTTTTTTTTTGAGACAGTGTATGGCTCTGTTGCATTGGATGGAGCGCAGTGGCATGATCTCGACTCACTGCAACCTCTGCCTCCCAGGCTCCAGCTATCCTCCCACTTTAGCCTCCTCAGCAGCTGGGACTACAAGTGCACACCACCACACCCAGCTAATTTTTGTATTTTTTGTAGAGATGAGATTTCATCATATTGCCCAGGCTGGTCTCAAACTCCTGAGTTCAAACTGTCTGTCTGCCTCAGCCTCCCAAAGCCACCATGCCTGGCCTGTTTCAGTTCTATTACTTACTTTGGGCTTACGTTTTCCTACTCCACCCACTCCCACTACCATTTCTAAGGCAGAAATTTGTGTCACTCATTTTATATCCTTATTTTCTAATATATTATTTAAAACTGTGCTTTTCCCTTCAAGTACAATTTTTACTGCATTCCGCAAATTTTGATATATTTTATTTCATTATCTTTCAGTTTGCAATATTTTAGAATTTCCCTTGTTATTTCTTTTTTTTTTTTACCCACGGGTTATTTAGAATTGTGCTCACACCTACATGGAAAAACAAGAATATGTATACCATGAAGATTTATTTTATAATATTTAAGAATTTTCTTCAAAAGCCTAAAAAAATTTAATTAGAAATAAAACTGATTTTAGAATATAATATTTTACTTTAAAATAAAAAAATTACATATATTTTCATATTTAAGAATGGATCACTAGCCTAGAAATGGGGGAATTATTGCTTAGTGGATACAGAGTTTCAGTATGGGATGAGAAAAACATTCTGAAAATGAACAGTGGTGACAGCTGCACAACAATATGAATGTACTTAATGATACTGAACTATACTTGACACTGACTACACTTAATAATGGTTAAAATGGTAAATTTTGTGTTATATATTTTAGCACAATAATCTTTCCCAACATTCAACTTCCCTGTTTACCTATAAGATGCTGAGAAAGATGAAAGTGATAGACAGTTCTCTGACTCAATGAAGAGAGGAATCTACGTCAAATGAACTGGATGAAACTATAAATAAGGAAAAAATATTACAAAAATATTATGAAAAAATATGAAGCCTCTTTCAGTAAGTTTTATAAATGTTAATAATTTATCTTATTGTGTCTTCTGTAACAGAACATTTTTGAATAGTTTTATGGTCCAAGTTAAGGTGCAGCATCACTTTGAGACCAATCATTCAGAGTTTAAAGCAAAAGAAATTGAAATTTTAAATGTAGGTATCATGAATGCTTTAAACACCAAATATTGTTTTCATAACTTTCCAGACTAGAATGGAAATGGCTGCTCACTGAAGCACTTTATTTTATTTTTTATTTTTTATTTTTTTGAGACGGAGTCTTGCTCTGTCGCCCGGGCTGGAGTGCAGTGGCCGGATCTCAGCGCACTGCAAGCTCCGCCTCCCGGGTTCATGCCATTCTCCTGCCTCAGCCTCCCGAGTAGCTGGGACTACAGACGCCCGCCACCTCGCCCGGCTAGTTTTTTGTATTTTTAGTAGAGATGGGGTTTCACCGTGTTAGCCAGGATGGTCTCGATCTCCTGACCTTGTGATCCGCCCGTCTCAGCCTCCCAAAGTGCTGGGATTACAGGCTTGAGCCACCGCGCCTGGCCTCACTGAAGCATTTTAAAGGCTAAGTTATTATATTGCATTGGCCAGTAAAGTACTCAATAGATGAGAAACAAGTATAGCCTTATATAATTGACATTGCTGAATGCCTGCTGGATGGAAAGTTTATAAAAGAACTATGTCATTGCCATTTCCAATTATACATAAATTCACTGATTTAAGTATTTAACTGAAAATGTAAAGATTAATTTAATGTTTTGTCTACAAACACGTTTTTGTCTTACAAATGAATGAATATACAGATGCGGCAGGGCTTATTTTGTTGTATTTATATGGTGTCAGCACCAACTAATCATCCAAGAAAATATCCTTTTATGTCAACGCCTGATAGGAAACACAAGTGGTACCAAAATAATCAAAGTGTTGAATAACCTTTCTGATTGTTTATCCTGGGTCAACTGTGTTGATATATTCACTATCTGTGCTAAACCAACTGTGTGTAAAATTATTGGGCCTTAGCACAAATCAAGATGGTGGCAAAGAACGGTACCAGCAGTGACTGTATTCTTCACTACCATGCACTCGTACTTAAAAAAAGAAAGTCAGTTTCATTGAAGAATATCTTTGGTGACGCAGTGAAAATATAATTTATATTAAATATAAACCTTAGTGTATTTAACATTCGTATGATGAGATATGCCCTTAAAGTAATTCTGCTCCATACTCAAGTACAGCAGCTATTTTGAGGAAAAGCACTTAAGTGATTGACTTGTGAGTGGATCTAACCACTTTTTTTCACAGAACACCATTTTTTACCTGACAGGCAACTCTGGCAGACAAACAATGGTTTATTTGGACTTGGCTACTGGGCATGTATTTTTTCAAAAATAAATAAAATGAGTGTATCACTTCAATGAAAACATCTGGCAGCATTTATTTCCAATGATAAAATGTAAACTTTTAAGTGAAAATTGTAATTTTTAGAAACTTGTACATACTTGTACTGTAAGATTAACAGCTTCTTAAAACTAAAAGACTTTTCTAATGAGATGGTCTGATGATTAACACATGCTTTTGAATACTGTCTAATGAAATGTGTCAACATTTTGAAGATCTAGGACCATTCTTTTCCAAATGATTAATGCATGATGTTACAAAATGATTCAAATACAAGATCGACCAATGGAGAGTACAAAAAGTTCACCAATATGGTTTTTATATTCCACATGGCAACTAACCTTTAAGAAACCTCCACTTCTGAGTTTTGGTGTAGTATTAAAGAAGATATCCACAATTATCTGAAAAGTCTATTAAAATTCTCCTCCATTTCCAACTACATGTATGTATGAGGATGGATTTTCTTCATATGCTTCAACCTAAACAACATATCACAATAGATTGAATGCAGATGCAGACATAAAAATCTAGCTGTCTTCTATCAAGTCAGATATTAAAGAGATTTGCAAAATGTAAAACAATGCTTATCTTCTATTATTTTGTTGTTTAAATTTTTTTAATAAAACATGTTATTTATGCTAGAATGTAATGGCTTATTTTAAATAAATTAATAAATGGATATTTTTATAATCTCTTAATTTTTTATTTACAGTATGGTTTGTATTAATAGATACACACAAACAAAAGCTCTCTGGCATCCTCAATAACTTTTAGGAGTGTGATGGGGTCTTGAGGCTAAAAAAATTGAGAACTATTGCTCTAGGGATTATAATATATCCTTAACTTCTCACAGTCTACATAGTAGTTAATATCACATCACTTGATATAAAATGTTAGAACTTTGCAACTGTATAGACCCATTTACACCCTCTCTTTTATGGTATGGTTGTTATATATAATACATAGAGAATTATATATTACATCTACATATGTAAACCTCACAATATTATGTGATTTTTGTTTTGCATAATCATATTTTAAAGAAGTTAAAAATCATATTTACCCACATATTTACTATTGCTCATGTTCTTCATTCCTTCTTGAAGAGCTGAAATTCAAGCTGGTTTTATTTCTTTCCAATCTGTAGAATTTTCTTGGCATTTCTCACAGTGTTAGGTATGCTGGTAACTAATCCCCTTAGTTTTCTTTTATCTGAAAGTGTTTTTATTTCTCCACTGTTCTTTAATATCTTCACTGGATTTGTATTTCAGAGTTGACAGCTTTTTTCTTTTGGCATTTAAAAAATACTGTTTCCGTGTCTTCTGGCCTTCATTATTTCTGATGAGAAGTGAGTGATCATCTAAATTGATGTCCCTTTATGTAATTCTGTAACTTACTTTTCTGTTTTCAAGATTTTCTTATTCTTTTCAGTTTGGAGCACTTTAACTGTAATGAACCTAGACAAAATTTTCTTCATATTTGTCCTGATTGGGTTTGCTGAGGTTGAAAGACATAAATTCGTAATTTATGTCTTTCACCAAAATTGGAAAGTTTAGGGCATTATTTTTTAAAATATTTTCAAATATAGGGAAAGAGGAAGAAAATGAAGTTTTCTTCCTCACATTTTCTTCCTCTTTCCCTTTGGGGATTATAGTTACACATAATTAGACTCCTGAGCTTCTGTTTGTTTTATTATATTCTTTCCCCACTTTCCTCTGTTCTTTACATTGGATATATTCTATTGATTTATCTTTAAGTGAACTGACTCTTCCTTCATCTCCAGTATGCTGCTGTTAAGCAAGAGTGACATTTATTTTAAATACTATATTTTTAAATTCTAGAATTTCCATTTAGTTCCTTTTTAATAGTTTTTATTTCTCTCGAGATTTCCTATTTATTTATCCAAGTGTACTTTCCTTCAAACTCTTGAGCATAGTATAAATGCTTTGTCTGATAAATCCAAAATCTAGGTTATCTTGGTGGTGGTGGGGTTGTCTTCATTGCCTTTTGAGTTTTGGTTTTTGCTCTTGAGTATATGTTTCCTGTTTCTTCATATATTTGGTAACTTTGACCTGGACACTGTGAGTGACATATTTTAAGAGTCTGGATTCTGTTATGTTCTTCTGAAAGATGTTGGTTTTTGATTATTTTGGCAAACAACTAACTTGGCTGAACTGAAATCCCAAACTTTGTCTCCCATACATAGGTCAGCTGAAATCTCAGTTAAATTCCTTTATCCTTAATTATGCTGTTTGGAGCCTGTCTTTCACATGTGTAGTTCAGGTATCAGATAAAATTTTGACAGACTTTATAATAAGAGTATGGGGTTTCTTCTATCTAGTATCTTCTTCCTAAGATTTCCTACTCACTTTACATCTGCAGTAGTGACTACAGTTTTATCTTCTGATTTTTCAAGCCAGTAAAACAGTGGATTTCTCTTTCAGTTTTGGCTGCCCCATGGATGGGACCTTCTCTCAGGCTAGAAGCTGTAAAAAACAGGAAACTCACTCAGTGTCATTTTTTTCTTCTAAGTGGTTGTTCTCCATTGCCTTCAGTGCTTTTTTACACTTTGTCCAGAATTTATGATTCCTATCTGTGGAAAGTTCCATTAGGAGCAATCTTAGCCATTACCAGACATAGAACCGTGCATGTATTTTTTTTTTTTCAAATCATCTTACAAATACTATTTCCATTTTGAAATTAAAATGCCAACCTCAGCATTAAAAACAATAAAACAAAGTAGAATTAATTAATAAATTTAAAAACATATCTTGATAATTATAAGGCTTACACAGTTTCACAAACAGTTTCATGCTGCTAAGTCACAATGAAACTCAATCTCTGGCTCCTATGACCCTGACATTATGGAGTGGATGGCTTTTACTGGATGGGCTATCTAGCCACGGGAAAATAAAAAAATTCTGAAAACGCTAGCTCATAGAGTAAAAGGGTCTAGAAGTACAGGGAAAAAACTACTTAGGCTTAGGAGAAGACAGAAGATATAAACCTAAGTGTAAGCAGGGATTTTTCAAATGGGACAAGGTGTGGTGGGTCAGCTCAGCAACAGAATAGGAAGTAAGACTTGGAGTACAACAACTGCAGTAGCTAGGGCAGCAAATTAAAGAAGCTCCACAGCTTAAGAGGGATAAAGTAAATCCCAGTAACTCAAGGGAGAAATTATAATATTAGTATATTAAAATTAAAATATTAGGAAGGTAGCAATCACATCTATTACAGGGGATAATGCAGTCTGTGTTTTTCTACCATCACCCTCTCCAAATTCTAGTTAAGTGCTATTTCAAGGTGCTGGAAGAAAGATATCAATAATATTTTAGCCTGTTTCTTTATGGTCTAAGTTACCATAAACCATTGCGTTAACTGTATAGAATTAGTTGCCTTGTATGAAAGATAAGAAATATTATTTGATTGAATGTTACTGTGTCTCTGAAAAAGGCTGATGCTGTCTCTCATCCCAATATGTTAAATACTAAGGATCAAGGATTGAGTGAACATAGAATAGAAAAGTTTATATAATAATTAAAACTGTCAGAAATACAGGAGGGAGTGAGAAAATGTATGATTTGCAAATGGCTGATTGGGCTGGCAGACAAGCCGATCTTGAGTACCAACGATTCCTTTTACAACCTTATCCAAATATAAAATCATACATGTCCCTGGCCAGATATATAAGCCTAAAAGCTTAACTTTCATTCCTACCCATTCTTTGATTGGTCTTTCATACAAAGAATCCCAACTTGCTATCTCAGGGACCAAGCATCTAGCTGGTTTGAACCTTTTTATGCTGATGAGTTATTTTGTCCTTTAAAAGTAACATGTCTTCTATATTCTTATAACTGTTCTTATTTTTTCTGAAATGAAAAATGATGTTATAATAATTCTATTAACATGTATTTTAATGTTAAAAGTTATAATTCTGATAAAAAGTATATTTACTTCATTGATTTATAATTCTGATAAAAAGTTATAATTCTGATAAAAAGTAAAAGTGCCCCAGAAATTCTACAAATGAAGGCAAAGCAAACAGCAATAAAAAAACTTAATGAGAGAGAAAAAGACAAACACTGATAATCATGTTAATAAATGGAAACTATTTGAGTTACCCTATAAAAAGGGGTGCTCATTAATAATTAAACTCCATAAAACTTTGCCTAAGTTAGTTAGGCACACTTAAAATATTAGCAATAGACAAAAAACTTAAAAGGCAGTATTCAGTCTATCATGTCAATGCAAACAAAAGAAAACTGAGATTGTAGTATAAGATGAGATTTCAGAAAAAAAATGCCCACCAAAAAGGCCATTTCATATTTGTTCCAAAAATTTCTAAGAAAAACTACTTAAATAGTAGATAAAATGTAATCTATCAGACATGTCAACCCTTACCAAAAAGTAGAGTAGAATATAAATCATGTAGAGTTAAGCAAAGTTAAAATATTCAAAAGGGGAATCCTGTTCTTCAGTAATTCTTTTTTTTTTTTTTCAGTGACTGTTCCTTTTGAGATTTGATCATTATACAGGACCCCTCTCTAGTCAAATTTTGCCAACATTTTCAAGTGTTCAGGAACTCTCTGAAGTTAGGTTACCATCCCTTAATTACATTAATACCATAATAAATAACATTTATAAGCAATTTTTTAGTGGTAGGTATTATACCAAGCACTTTTTTTTTTTGGAGACGGAGTTTCCCTCTGTCACCCAGGCTGGAGTGCAGTGGCGTAATCTCTGCCCACTGCAACCTCCATCTCCCAGATTCAAGCGATTCTCCTGCCTCAGCCTCCCGAGTAGCTGGGATTATAGGCGTGCACCACCACACCCGGCTAATTTTTTGTATTTTTAGTAGAGACTGGGTTTCACCACGTTGGTCAGGTTGGTCTTGAACTCCTGACCTCGTGATCTGCCCGCCTCGGCCTCCAAAAGTGCTGGGATTACAGGTGTGAACCACTGTGCCTGGCTGTATTTTTTAATTTAATCCTTAAAACAACCATATAAGGTATGAACAGCTCTTATCCTCATAGCAACCCATGAGAGCACTATCATTATCTCCATTTTGCAGATCAAGAAAGTGAAGCTTAAAGATGATGCAATTTGACTAAGGTCAGACAGCCAATAAAACAGTAGAGCTGGGATTTACATCCTTATCTCTCTGATCCTAAATTTCCATCTTTTTGTTTGTTTGCTTGTTTGTTTGAGATGGAGTCTCGCTCTGTTGCCCAGGCTGGAGTGCAGTGGTGCGATCTTGGCTCACTGCAGGCTCCACCTCCTGGGTTCACGCCATTGTCCTGCCTCAGCCTCCCGGACAGCTGGGACTACAGGCACCCACCACCATGCCTGGCTAATTTTTTGTATTTTTAGTAGAGATGGGGTTTCACCATGTTGGCTAGGCTGGTCTTGAACTCCTGACCTCAAGTGATCCACTTGCCTCGGCTGCCTAAGGTGCTGGGATTACAGGCGTAAGCCACCACGCTCGGCCAATTTCCATCTTTTAATCACTTAATACACACTCTCTAAGGCCTTCCCATATTAATTTCAAATTGATATACCTGACAAAAGAAATATAAAGTATATCTGGTTCTATTTTTTATTTATACCACTCTCACTGCACAAGAGAATTTGAAGCAATTACAGAGATATAGAAAATAAAAATAAATATGGAAATGTATGTGTGTGTGTGAGGGAATGGTGGGTAAGAAAGTGAGATGAGGCCGGGCGCGGTGGCTCAAGCCTGTAATCCCAGCACTTTGGGAGGCCGAGACGGGCGGATCATGAGGTCAGGAGATCGAGACCATCCTGGCTAACATGGTGAAACCCCGTCTCTACTAAAAAATACAAAAAGCTAGCCGGGCGAGGTGGCGGGCGTCTGTAGTCCCAGCTACTCGGGAGGCTGAGGCAGGAGAATGGTGTAAACCCGGGAGGTGGAGCTTGCAGTGAGCTGAGATCCGGCCACTGCACTCCAGCCCGGGCGACAGAGCGAGACTCTGTCTCAAAAAAAAAAAAAAAAAAAAAGAGATGAAACTAGAAGTAGAGCCAATACCAAAAATAGATATCATAAGATCATCTATGGTTGACAGAGGTGAGCCACATATTTGCCTCTGAACATAGCAGCCAGAGGAAAGAAGGATTTAACCAATACTAGGTTTTAGGTACTGAATCTGAGCAAAATATCTTCTCTGGAGACACAATATAGACAATATTCTCAACAACATTACACAGTTATGGCTTTAAAATAAATTTTCCTTACAACAAATTTTACAAATATGTTGATGTAGGCCAAAGTATGGTATCAGAGTGGAGGTCAGAAAAGACGACTCTACCCAGGATACAATGCAGTCTTGGTACAAAACTTCAGTGACCTGGACTGGGCTGAGTGTAAAATGGAATAGGTGGGTAAATGGACTGCACATCCTTCAGGTAATCTTTCTGGCAACTAAACTTCTGAATTTAACAGTTGAGAGTTTATTTTCTCTAACAAGAACCTGGAATACAGAAATTCTATATTATTTAGTAGGTCAGATTCCATGCATGGACAATCAAGCAAAGGGTAAAATTTGTAATTTCATGTGGAAGATAAGGAACCTAAAGAGAACATGGCTGGGTGCAGTGCCTCACACCTGTAATTGCAGCACTTTGGGAGGCTGAGGCAGGCGGATCACATGAAGCCAGGAATTTGAGACAAGCCTGGCCAACATGATGAAACCCCATCTGCACTAAAAATACAAAAAATTAGCCTGGGCGTGGTGGCTCATGCCTGTAATCCCAGCTACTCAAGGGGATAAGGCATGAGAATCTCTTGAACCCAGGAGGCGGAGGTTGCAGTGAGCTGAGATTGGGCCACTGCACTCCAGCCTAGGTGACAGGGCAAGACCCTATCTCAAAACAAACAAACAAACAAACACAAAAAGGAGAACATATGTGTGAATTTTAGGCTTTTTTTTCCAAGGTGAGTTGAAGGAAGACCTATAACTAGAGATAATCTCCAACTCGTACTGATGTGTAAATATGCAATGTTTGAGACAGGGCTGAAATCCAAACAGAAATTTTCTTTATTTTTGTTAAATAATGACTGTTGCTACAACATTACAAGATTATGGAGAGCTGCCAAGGCAGTACTTGTGAAAACATACTGCTCTAAATGCCTGTATTAGTTTAAAAAAAATGAATTAAATGTCTCCACAAGGACATTGACATGGAAGAAAGTGGCAACCCTAAATATGTGATAAAATAAAAAAATGAAAGAGTAGAAATAAACTACTCAAATTTGCAATAACTAGTATTTAAAAAGCAAGTGAGAGTGCTATATTGAAAAAGAATCAAATCACAGCACTGTTCTAGTTGCTTAGTGAATACAAATTGAAAAATAGCAGGATACAAAAATCAACATTCACAAATCAGTAGCATTTCTACATGCCAACAGTGAACAGTGTGAAAAAGAAATCAAGCCAGTAATCTCATTTTTTTTTTTTTTTTTTTTGAGACGGAGTCTCGCTCTGCCGCCCAGGCTGGAGTGCAGTGGCCTGATCTCAGCTCACTGCAAGCTCCGCCTCCGGGTTCCCGCCATTCTCCTGCCTCAGCCTCCCGAGTAGCTGGGACTACAGGCGCCCGCCAACATGCCCGGCTAATTTTTTTGTATTTTAGTAGAGACGGGGTTTCACCATGTTAGCCAGGATGGTCTCGATCTCCTGACCTTGTGATCCGCCCGTCTCGGCCTCCCAAAGTGCTGGGATTACAGGCTTGAGCCACCGCACCCGGCAGTAATCTCATTTATAACAGCCACAAATAAAAGTAAATATCTAGACATTAACTCAAAGAAGTGAAAGATCTCTACAATGAAAACTATAAAGAACTGATTAAAAAAACTGAAAAGGACATCAAATGGAAAGATATTTCATGTTCACGGATTGGAAGAATCAATATTGTTAAAATGTCCACACTACCCAAAGCAATCTACAGATTCAATGCAATCCCTATTAAAATGCCAATGACATTCTTCACAGAAATGAAAAAAAAAAAAAAAAAGCTAAAATTTATATGGAACCACAAAAGACCCAGAATAGCCAGACATCCTGAGCAAAAAGAACAAAACTCGAGCAATCACATTACTTGACTTCAAATTATACTACAGAGCTTTAGTAACCTAAACAGCATGCTACTGATATAATAACAGCCACATAAACCAGTAGAACAGAATAGAAAACCCAGAAACCAATCCACACACCTATAGTGAACTCATTTTTGACAAAGGTGCCAAGAACATACACTGAGGAAAAGGTAGTTTCGTCAATAAATGGTGCTCAGAAAACTGGATATACATATGCAGAAGAATGAAACTATACCCTTATCTCTTGCCACATGCAAAAATTAAATCAAAATGAATTAAAGACTGAAATCTAAGATCTCAAATTATGAAATTACTACAAGAAAGCATTGGGAAAACTCTCCAAGACATTGGTCTGGGCAAAAGTTTCTTGAGTAGTACTCCACAAGCACAAGCAACCAAAGCAAAAATGGATGGATCGGATCATATCAAGTTAAAAAGCTTCTGTGCAGCAAAGGAAACAGTTAAGAAAGTGAACAGACAACTCACAGAATGGAAGAAAATATTTGCAAACTACTCATCTGACAAGGGACTAATAACCAGAATATATGAGGAACTCAAACAACTCTATAGGAAAAAAAAAATTAATAATCTAATTTAAAAATGGGCAGTTGAGCGTGGTGGCTCGTGCCTGTAATCCCAATGCTTTGGGAGGTTGAGTCAGAAGGATAGCTTAAGACCGAGAGTTCAAGGCCAGCCTGGGTAACATAGCGAGACTCCATTTCTACAAAATATAAAAAATTAGTTGGGCATGGTGGTGTGCACCTGTAGTCCCAGCTACTCAGGAAGCAGGAGGATCACCTGGGCCCAGGAGGTTGAGGCTGTAGTGAGCTGTGATTGCACCACTGCAATCCAGCCTAGTCAACAGAGTGAGTCCCTGTCTCAAAAAAAGGAAAATAAAATAAAAATGGTCAGAAGCTTTGAAAAGATATTTCTCAAAAGAAGACAAAAGAATTTCTCAAAAGAATGGCAAACAAGAATACAAAAATTACAGGCTCACACCTGTAATCCCAGCATTTTGGAAGGCCGAGGTGGGCAGATTGCTTGAGCTCAGGAGTTTGAGACCAGCCTGGGTGACATGGTGAAACCCTATCTCTACAAAAAGTACAAAAATAAGCCAGGCGAGGTGGCGCATGCCTGTGGTCCCAGCTACTTGGGAGGCTGAAGTGGGAGGACTGATTAAGCCCAGGAGGTTGAGGTTGCAGGGAGCTGAGATGATGCCACTGCACTCCAGCCTGCGGTGATGGAGTGAGACTCTGTCTCAAAAAAAAAGAAAAAGTGCTCAACATCATTTATCATCAGAGAAATACAAATCAAAACTAAAATGAAGTATCTCATCCTAGTGAAATGGGCTTTCATTCAAAAAACAGACAATAACAAATACTGGCAAGGTTGTGAGGAAAGGGAACCCTTGGACACTGTTGGTGGAAATGTAAATTAGTACAACCACTATGGAGAACGGTTTGGAGGCTCCTCAAAAAGCTAAAAACTGAGCTACCGTACAATCCAGCAATCCCCACTGCTGTGTATATACCCAAGAAATCAGTATATAAAAGAGATATCTGCACTCCCGTGTCTGTTGCAGTCAGCACTGTCCAAACAGCCAAGATTTGCAAGCAACCTAAGTGTCCATCAACCCATGAATGGATAAAGAAATGCGGTACTTATACACAATGGAGTACTATTCAGCCATAAGAAAGAATGAGATCCTGCAATTTGCAACAACATGGAACTGGAGATCATCACGTTACACAAAATATGCCAGGCACAGAAAGACAAACATCGCATGTTCTCACTTATTTGTGGGAGCTAAAAATGAGAACAATTGAACTCATGGAGATAGAGTAGAAGGATGGTCACCAGAGGCTGGGAAGGGTGATGGAAGGGGCTGGGGAGAAGTGGGAATGGTTAATGGGTACAAAAAGTAGTTAGAAAGAATGAATAAGACCTAGTATTTGATAGCACAAAAGGGTGACTATGGATAATAATTTAATTGTGTATTCTAAAATAACTAAAAGGGTATAATCTAATTGTTTGTAACACAAAGGATAAATACTTGAGGGGATGGATATTCCTTTCCATAATGTAATTATTATGCTTCTCATGCCTGCATCAAAAATATCTTTTTTTTTTGAGGCAGAGTCTCACTCTGTTCCCCAGGCTGGAGGTGCAGTGGCATGATCTCAGCTCACTGCAAGCTCCGCCTCCTGGGTTCACACTCCTGCCTCAGCCTCCTGAGTAGCTGGGACTACAGGTGCCCACCACCACACCCGGTTAATTTTTTGTATTTTCAGTAGAGATGGGGTTTCACCATGTTAGCCAGGATGGTCTTGATCTCCTGACCTCATGATCCACCTGCCTCAGCCTCCCAAAGTGCTGGGATTACGAGCATGAGCCACTGCTCCCAGCCCAAAAATATCTTATATACCCCATACATATATACCTAATAAGCACCCACAAATATTAAAAATAAAAAATTTTCCATGAATTAAAAAAAAAACAATGGGCTGAGTACCATGGCTCATGCCTGTAATCCCAGTACTTTGGAAGGCCAAGATGAGAGGATCATCCGAGGCCAGGAGTTTGAGAGCAGCCTGAGCAACACAGCAAGACCTGTTCTCTCCAAAAAAAAAAAAAAAAGCTGAATGTAGTGCTGAATGCTTGCAGTCCTAGCTACTTGGGAGGCTGAGGTAGGAGAATTATATAAGTCCAGGAGTTTGAGGTTACAGTAAGCTATAATTGCACCTCTACACTCCAGCCTGGGTGACACAGTGAGAACATGTCCCTATAAAGAAAAAAAAAGTAATGAAAATCATAACATAAAAGATACATGAGTGCTCTGTAAACTGAGGCTGGGATAGACAGTTCTAGATGTAATTACTAAAACCTCTAACTCTTACTAAAAATAAAAAGCAAAACAAAGCTGATTTTGAAGAAAATTAACATTATGGACGCTGACATTCTTTTTGAAAACCACTTAAAGGCCTATCAGTAGGATAAGAATTAATTTTGGTATATGATGAAATGTTATGCAGCCTTAAAAAGAACTGTTAATAGCATGAAAAAATTCTTCACTAGTATAAGGGGAAAAGGAGGGTATAAAGTTATATTTACATTTACACTGAGTTCCAAATATAGTTAAGTGTCAGTGGTGACACTACTGCTGTTTAGAATATTTAAAAAATCATATTCTTTCACATTGCCAAGTTTTAATAACCAGAAAAAATACATTTTTAGTAAGGATAATATGGCTAACTGCCCATAAAGCTATAAAACAGCAAGTCTGGTGGAAATAAAACCAGTCAACAGACAAATAACAGTGAAAAACAAAAGAAAACCATAAAATCTTACCAAATAACAACATTCTGCCAAATGGGTAATGAAAGGATTTTTTTCAAGTTTTGTAAGAACAAGCCTATTCTATAAACTATGTCAAAATACGATGATGAGGATGATAGCAAGCCAACATTTATATTTTTAGTGCCAAGTAATATACTATGACTTTCCATACATTATCATTTCATCCTTGCAACACTACTATGGACATGATTACTATACTTTATCTTCAGTTTAAAGGTGGACAGAGAGGTTAAAGTCACTGAGCTGATAAATGGCAGATCTCTGATTTAAATCCAGCAATATAACTCTAGACCTTGAGTTATTACTACTTTGTACTATGTAGTGTACAATTTATTTCAAATAAATACATTTATATCCTGAAACCTGACAAAGATACTAAAAGTCAAAAAAAGTTGGTTAATTTTACTTCATGTGTAAGTTTAATAACATTTTAAATAATATAATGAAAATACAAAAAGTAAAAAAATAAGAAAAGGAGGCCGTATCCTCAAAATTCAAGGAATGTAACAAAAATCTAGTCAAACAATTTACTATATTTGTATAATAAATAGAAAAGGAAAACTGTAGTGATATAAAGTAATTAACAAGAATTTAATAAGGTTAAATATCTATTCATAACTAGGTACACATAAAACTTACGAAGGCTATCATTCTTAAAAAAGATAACATTTTAATATAAACAGAAATCACACATGCCAAAGATATAAAGAATAAATTCCCAGATTCCACTCCATAAATCATTGAGAAATAGCTTATACATATAGAAATGTGAATAATTATCTACATGAATTATAAATGCATATCAATTACATAAATCTAAATGAAAACTTTTAAGGTATATCAATGAAAAAACCAAAATAAATAAAATTTAGACCCAAATATTGATGGAGCAGAGGAAGCAGGTATACTTTTATATCAATGATAGCATTATAAAATGATTTATTCTTTTGGAGAGTATTATGGCAAAATCCAGTAAGAATTTATGCGAAATAATGTTATTAATAAGCAAACAAACATATCCATGTAAATTAAAGCCTATATAAAAATACATACCTAAAAGATTACACATAAACACAGGGTGATGTAAATGGAGTCAATCCATGGTGGTTACTAGCAGAGACCTGTGGTCAAACTTGAATTTGAATCCTGGTTCAACTATGTGAACTTGGGCACGTTTATTGGTTCAATTTGCTCTTGATACGACCTAGTTGTGAAGGCTTATTTGGTTACTAGGGTAAAGCTGCTCTGGCAAAGACTACATGCAAGCATAGAATGTATTTATTCAACAAATATTTACTGAACATCTACTACAGTTGTCCCCTCCTTACTCAGAGGGTATCTGTTCCAAAACCCTAGGGGGATGCCTGAAACTATGGATAGTACCAGACCCTATATGTACTATTTTTTTTTTCTTATCCGTACACACCTACAATAAAATTTAATTTATAAATCAGACATAGTAAGAAATTAACAAAATAATAATAAAATGGAATAATTATAACAAAATGATGTAATAAAAGATATGTGAATGTGCTTGTCTCTCTCAAAATAGTTTATTGTACTGTACTCACCTATTTTCAGACTGAGGTTGACTGCAGTAACTGAAACTGTGGAAAGGAAACCACAGATAAGGGGAGACTGCCCTTACCTTCACTTCACTAAAATATGCCAGGCATTATTTTAGAAAAGGACTGAAAAATGAATAAGACACATAAGAGAGCTCCTTTCCTGGTTTATACTTCAGCAGGGAGAAGCAGAAAATAAGTATGAAAATAAATGAAGACATAATTTTGGCTACCGATAAATGCTGTGAAGATAACAAAAGAGGGTGACAGATGTAGTAATCAGAATGGGGGACAGTCTTATTTGGGTAGTGAAGAAGAGCAATTCTGAAAAAGCGACTGAGGCCTGAATGCAAAGAAGCTGTCACATAGGTACCTGTAGAAAATGCAATTTAGACAGAGGGAACAATATATACAATACAAAGGCTATATGGCTGGAATAAACTTAGTATATCTTTTGTGGTGAGAAGTTGGGGCACAAAAAGTCAATGTGGCTAGAAAAGGAAGAGGAGAGTGATAGTGATAGGGGAATCACAAAAATAGGCAGAGGCCAGGTCTTACATGTCATTGAAGTCACACTGCCTTTGCCTCTTAAGCTCCACCTACTCCTGTGTAAATACCTGCTGGGAGGCACACCCATCTAGGCCACTGGGACAGTTTTCTGGACTCAGGTCTCTGGCCAGCATTCCCACACAGCCCCAGTACCTTCCTTGTGTCTTCCCCAGATCCATCTGGGCTAGAAATTGGCATCAACTTCTGAGCCCTCACAAGACATGGAGCAAGCCTAGGCTTAGGGCGTCCTCCAGTGCTGAGACAACTGCAGTGGACACAGGCTCAGGAAACACAACAGTCCGTCTGTTTAGAATCCCGGCAAGACCCTCTGAGGAAGGCCAGACATAAACAAAGCCAGACTGTGAAAACTAAAATAAAAATGTAACCCCTTGATATGTAGACACTGTCACACTTCCACAAGCATCAAGAACATTCAGAGAAATATCACCTCATCAAATGGATAAAATAAGGTGCCACTTACCCCAAAGTGATGGAGATGTGAGATCTCTGAAAAAATGTTAAATAGCTGTTTTAAGGAAGGTAAATGAACTTCATGAAATCACAGAGACTCAATTGAGGAATATATCAAAGAAATTTAATGCAGAGATTGAAATAATAAAAACGATCAAACAGAAACTCGGGAGCTGAAAATATGATGAATGAAATGAAAGATGCAATAGAGAGCAACAGCAGCAGAACTGGTTAAACAGAACAATCAGTGAGCTTGAAAACAGACTATTTGAAAATACACAGAGGAGAAAAAAGAAAAAAACAAAAGAAATGAAGAAAGCTTATGGATCTGTGGGCCAACATAAAAAAGCAAATATTTGGGATATTGGAGTTAGGTGGGGAACTGAGAAAGACAGGGGTAGAAAGTGTATTTGAAGAAATAATAACAGAAAACTTCCCAAACCTGGAGAAAGATATAAATATCCAGGTAGAGGAAAGTCAAAGGTCACCAATCAGAGTCAGTCCAAGTAAGGATACTCCAAGACATATTATAATCAAACTCCCAAAGGTGAAAGACAAAGAGAGGATCCTGAAAGCAGCAAGAGTAAAGATGCAAATAACATTTAGGAAAGATTCAATACACCTGGCAGCAGACTTCTCAGCAGAAACATTACGGGCCAGGAGTGAATGGGATGATATGCTCAGAGTGTGGATGGAAAAAAAAAAGCCTTCTAAGAATACTCTATCTAGCAAAGCCATTATTTAGAAGTGAAAGAGAGATAGACTTTCACAAACAAAAACTGGGGATTTATCACCAGAGCTGTCCTACAATAAACGCTAAAGGGATTTTTTTAAACCACAAGAAAAAGACTGTTAACATGATTGTTACACTAATATTATAATCATGATGCATAAACCACTTATATATTTACTAAGAAGACTAAAAAACAGAAGTATTAAAGGTAATAACTACAATTTACCAAGAGATAGGCAATATAAAAAGGCAAATTATGACATCAAACATTCAAAATGTGGGGAAGAGAATGGAGGTAATGTGTATAGGGTTCTTTGTTTCTTTTCTCTTCTTTTTGCGATCAAAGTAAAGTTGTTATCAATCTTAAATAACTTGTTATAACTAGAGAATATTTTTTTGTAAGCCTCATGGTAACCACAAAGCAAAAATCTGCAACAGATACACTAAAAATAAAAAGCAATAGATTAAAACATACTGCCGGAGAAATCACTTAACCACAAAGGAAAACAGTAAAAAAGGAAGAAAGGAAGAGAGGAATTAGAAAAGAAGAAGCAAAAATAGCAGTAAATCCTGATGTATCAATAATAACATTGAGTGTAAATGAATTAAACTGTTTAATTAAAAGACACAGTTGCTGAATGGATTAAAAAACAAGATCCAACTATATGTTGCCTACAGGAAAATCACTTCACCTATAAAGACACACATAACTGAAAGTGAGGGGACGGAAAAAGATAGTCCACGCAAATGGAAATCAAAAAGGAGTAGGAAGAGCTATATTCGTATCAGATAAAATAGACTTTTTCTTTTTCTTTTTTTTTTTTTTGAGACAGAGTCACGCTCTGCTGCCCAGGCTGGAGTGCAGTGGTGTGATCTCGGCTCACTGCAACCTCCACCTCCTGTGCTCAAGCAATTCTTGTGCGTCAGCCTCCCAAGCAGCTGGGATTACAGGCATGTGCCACCATGCCCAGTTAATTTTTGTATTTTTAGTAGAGATGGGGTTTTGCCATGTTGGCCAGGCTGGTCTTGAACTCCTGAGCCAAGCCTTCTGCCCACCTTGGCTTCCCATAGTGCTGGGATTACAGGCATGAACCACTGTACTTGGCCAGACAAAATAGATTTTAAGTCAAAAATTGTAAAAAGACACAAAGGTCATTATACAAAGGGTTCAGTCAACTGAGCAATAAGACATGACAACAGTAAATATACGCACATTCAACACCAAGAACACCCAAATATATAAAGCAAATATTAATATTAGTAAAGCTAAAGGGAGAGATAAGCTGCAATACAGTAGCAGCAGGGGACTTCAACATCTCACTTTTAGCAATGGACAGATCACCCAGGTGGAAAATCAACAAAGAAACACTGGAGTTAAATTATACTCTAAACCAACTAGCCCTAACAGACATCCATAAAACATTTCATCCAACTGGTGCAGAATGCACATTTTTCTCATCAGTACCTAAAACATTCTCCAGAATAGACCACATGTTAGGCCAGAGAACAAGTCTCAACAAATTAATTAAACAAAGTTGAATAATATCAATATCTTTTCTGGCTGCAACAGAGTAAGACTAGAAATCAGTAACAGGAGGAACTTCTGAAACTGTAAAAATACATGGAAATTAAACAACATGTTCCTGAATGATCAATAGCTCAATGAATAAGTTAACAAGGAAATTTAAAAAGTTCTTGAGAAAAACAAAAATGGAAACACAACATACCAGAAACTGTAGGATACAGCAAATGCAGTAGCAAGAGGAAAGTTTATAGCAGTAAATGCCTCCATCAAAAAAATAGAAAGACTTCAAATAAACAATCTAATAATATACCTCAAGGAAACAGAAAAGCAAGAGCAAGTCAAAGCCAAAATTAGTAGAAGGAAAGAAATAATGAAGATTAAAGCAGAAATAAGTGAAATTGAGACTTAAAAAAGTACAAAAGAGGAACAAAACAAAAAGTTTGTTTTCTGAAAAGATAAATCAACAAACTTAGCTAGACTAAGAAAAAGAGAAGACTCAAATAATTAAAACTAGGGATGAAAAGAGAAACAATAGCAGCCTGGACAACATAGATCCTGTCTACAAAAAAATTTAAAAAATTGGCTGGGTGTGGTAGCACATGCCTGTAGTCCCAGCCTTGGGAGTCTGAGGTGGGAGGATCCCTTGAGCCTAAGAAGTCGAGGCTGTAGTGAGCTGAGATCACACCATTGCCCACTCCAGCCTGGGTGACACAGCGAGACCCTGTCTCAAAGTAAATAAACAAATTTAATTAATAAATAAAAGCAGTATTCATGTAAAATAGAAAAGAAAAAGAAAAAGGAAACATTATAACAGATACCACAGAAATACAAGAAATCATTAGAGACTACTACAAACTACATGCCAACAAATTAGAAAATCTGGAAGAAATGGGTAAGTTCCTGAACACATATAACCTACCATGATTGAATAATGAAGAAAACCTGAATAGACCAATAATGAGTAACAATATTAAAAGAGTAATAAAGTCCCCATCAAAGAAAAGTACAAGACCTTATGACTTCACTGCTAAATTCTACCGAAAGTTTAAAGAATACCAGTTCTGCTCAAACCATTTCAAAAAACTGAAGAAGAGGGACTATTTCCAAATTCATTCTATAAGGCTAGCATTACCCTGATACCAACACCAGAAGAAGAGACAAACAACAAAAAACTCTACAGGCCAACATCTCTGATGAACATAGATGCAAACATCCTTGACAAAATACTGGCAAACAGAATTCAACAAAACATTGAAAAGATCATTTGCCATGATCAAGTTGATTCATCCCAGGGATGTAAGGAAGGCTCAATGTATACAAATCAACAAATGTGATATATTGCAGTAACAGAATCAAGAACAAAAACCGTATGTTCATTTCAATAAATGCTTAAAAAGCATTCAATAAAATTCAACATCCTTTCATGATAAAAGCCCTAAAAAAACAGGGTACACAACATACCCCAACAAGATAAAGTCTAAATATGACAAACACACAACTAATATTATATTGAATGGGGAAAACTGAAAGCCTTTCCACTAAAATCTGGAATAACACAAAGATGCCCACTTTCACCACTTTTACGCAACATAGTACTGGAAGTCTAAGCCAGAGCAATTAGGCAAGAGAAATAAATAAAGGGCATCCAAATTAGAAAGGAAGAAGTCAAATTAATCCTTGTTACAGATGACATGATCTCATATTAAAACTTAAAGATTCCACAAAAAACCATTAGAACTGATAAATGATCAGTAAAATTGAAGGACACAAAATCACCATAACAAAAATCAGTAGTGTTTCTATATGCTAACAGTGATCAATCTGAAAAAGAAATCAAGAAATCAACCTCATTTACAACAGCTACCAAAAAATACCTAGGAATAAATTAAACCGAAGAAGTAAAAGATCTCTATAATGAAAACCATGAAATAGTGAAGAAAGAAATTGAAGAGGACACAAAAAATGGAAAGACATCCCATGCTCATTAATTGAAAGAATCAATATTGTGAAAATTTCTATACTACCCGAAGTGATCTACAGATTCAATGAAATATCTGTCAAAATAGCAGTCACATTCTTCAAAGAAACAGAAAAAAAATCCTAAAATTATATGGAACCACAAAAGACCCTGAATAGCTAAAGCAATTCTGAGTAAAAAGAATGAAGTTGGAAGTATCACAGTATTTGATTTTAAATTATACTGCAAAGCTATAGTATCCAAAACAGTATGGTACTGGCATAAAAACAGACACATAGACCAGTGGAATAGAACAGAGAACTCAGAAATAAATCCACACACTTACAGCCAACTTATTTTTGACAAAGATGCCAATTCTGCAATTCTGCAATTAACAAAGTGAACATACATTGGGGAAAGTCACAATCTCAATAAATGGTGCTGGGAAAACTGGTTATCTATATGCAGAGGAATTAAACAGCCCCATTTTGGCTACATGCGGTGGCTCAAGCCTGTAATCCCAGCACTTTGGGAGGCCAAGGCAGGCAGATGACTTGAGGTCAGGAGTTTAAGAGCGTGCTGCCTGGCCAACATGGTGAAACCTCATCTCTACTAAAAATACAAAAAAATTAGCCAGGCGTGGTGGTGAGCACCTGTAATTCCAGCTACCTAGGAGGCTGAGGCTGGATAATCACTTGAACCTGGGAGGCAGATGTTGTAGTAAGCCAAGATCACAACACTGCACTACAGCCTGGGTGACATAGCTAGACTCCATCTCAAAAAAAAAAAAAAAGAGCCCCATCTCTCACCATGTACAAAAATCAACTCAAAATGGATTTAAAACATAAATGTAAGACCTGAAACTATGAAAGTACTAGAAGAAAACATTGGGGAAATGCTCCAGGACCTTCATCTGGGCAAATATTTTTTGGGCAAGACCTCAAAAGCATAGGCAACCAAAGTAATAATAGACAAATGGGATTACATCAGGCTAAAAAGCTCCTGCACAGCAAAGGAAACAATTAACAAAGTGAAGTGACAACCTACAGAATGGGAGTAAATATTTACAAGTTATCCATCCAGCAAGGGATTAATAACCAGAATATATAAGGAACTCAAATAATCAATAGCAAAAAGATACATAATCAAATTAAAAATGGGCAAAATACCTGAATAGACATCTCTACAAAAGCAGACATACAAATGGCCAACAGTTAAATGAAAAAATTCAACATCAATCATCAGGGAAATGCAAATCAAAACCACAATGGGTTATCATCTCACCATAGTTAGAACGGTTATTATCAAAAAGACAAAAAATCAAGTGCTGGCAGATATGTAGAGAAAGGGGAATGCTTGTACTCTGTTGATAGGAATGTAAAGTAGGACAACTGTTATGAAAAACAGTATGAGGCTGGGAGCAGTGGCTCACACCTGTAATCCCAGCACTTTGGGAGGCCGAGGAGGGTGGATTACTTGAGGTCAGGAGTTCGAGACCAACCTGGCCAACATGGTGAAATCCCGTCTCTACTAGCAATACAAAAAAAAATTAGCCAGGCGTGGTGGCAGGCACCTGTAACCCCAGCTACTCTGGAGGCTGAGGCAGGAGAATTACTTGAACCTGGGAGGCAGAGTGTGCAGTGAGCCAAGAGTGTGCCACTGTATTCCAGCCTTGGCGAAAGAGCAAGACTCCATCACAAAAACAACCCCAAAAAGCAGTATGGAGGTTCCTTGAAAAACTAAAAATATGATCTAGAAATCTCACTGCTGGGTAGATATCCAAGAGAAAGGAAATCACTATGTCAAAGAGACAGGTGCACTCCCATATTTGTTGTAGCACTATTCAAAATAGCCAAGATACGGAATCAACCTAAGTGTCCATCAACAGATGAATGAATAAAAAAAGTGGTATATGTATACAATGGACTATTACATGGGCATAAAAAGAATGAAATCCTGTCATTTGAAACAACATGGATGGACCTGGAGTTCATTACATTAAGTGAAATAAGCCAGGCACAGTAAGACAAATACACTGCATGTTCTCATTCACATGTGGGAGCTACAAAAGTGGATCTCATGGAGGTAGAGTAGAATAATGGTTACTAACGGCTGGAAAAGGAAGAGTGGTAGGGGAGGATGAAGAGAAGTTGGTTGATGAGTACAAAAATACAGTTAGATAGAAGGAGTAAGTATTCGATAGTACATTATGGAAATTATAGTTAATAACAATTTATTACATGTTTCAAAATAACTAGAAAGAACTGTAATATTTCCAACACAAAAATATAAATGTTTGAGGTGATGATATCCCAATTACCCTGATTTGATTGTTACACATCATATACATGCAGCAACATATCACATGTACCCCAAAAATATGTACAACTAAATATAAAATGTCAATTAAAAAATACAAAAAAATTAGATTTCATATACAAATGCCACCTTGTATAAACTGATAAGTGCCTCAAGAGAAATAAATAAAAATTTAAGATAATTCACATAGTGAGTGATTTCTAAATTTAATTTCAGAGTTGGGGGGAAGGGATCAAACTGAGTTCATAACAAGGGGAAAGATTAAGTGAGGTCTTTAAAGTTAGATAAGATATGAACAATCAGGTAGAGATGTGTGGGAGAAGGAAAGCCATTCCTGGATAATAAAATAGCCTAAGAATATAGAGACAGGGCATACTGTGTGTCATTTGGAAATAAGGAAGGTAAGATTGGTTGAGACAAATTACAGAGGAACTTATTATCACAGAACATGTAAAGGAAGGAAGAATGAAAAGAGGAAGACAGAAGACCAAAGTCTAAACTTTAAGGAAATGCTCTTAAAGACATCAAGAAACAGAGTCAGTTTGATAGTGAAAGAGTACCAAAGGTATTGAGAGACACACAGAGAGAGAGAGAGAGAGAGAGAGAGAGAGAGAGAGAAACAACAACAAAAAAACCCAGTAAGTGAAAGAGGCTCAATAAACACTTGTTGACTGAATAAAAGGAATGACTATTATTGTACACTGTTACGGAAGTCAAAAGTCAAAAATGAGTCTAGTGATTTTACAAGAACATGAAAGCAAGATGACATGCTCTTTGAATACAGAAGTTTATAATCTAGTCAGGAAGATTGGGAACTACTTAATATTACAATATTACACAAATCATCTAGTATGTCATCTACCTTTATAGGTGAACACGTCTGAACATGTATATCTGTAGTATTCCTAGATAATTCTGAATCCATGCAGCTTTTAAATTTAAAACTTTAATAATAAATAAGTGAATACCTTTCATATGATAGGAAGGGAACGGTGTTCAAATAATTCTGGAGGATTTATTAAATGAAATTTTCTTCTCAGATTGGTGACTTTATTCAGAGTATTATCTATTTCAAAGCAAGTAAAAAACCAAACTTAGAAATACACTAGGTATCTAGAAAAGAAGCACTTGAAATTCAACATCTATTTATGCTTTATCCCTAGACAAGCAAGAGGTATGAATTCTATAGTGATGTTATCATACTAAGTAAAGATGCCATTGTTCCTACCAGAAGATTATGGATGGTAACAGTGACAGTATTATTTTTAACAGTCAAACCAAAGCCTGAATTACCTAAAATATTTAAATTTTAGGAGCAAACTAGACTAGAAATTTAATAAAATAATTTTCCAGGTAAGATTAATAGGTTTGAAAGTCTGATTTTGTCTCTTCTCTCTCTCTCTCTCCATATATATATACATATACACACACACACACATAGTATCTCCCCCAGCATTCCACTGAAATATATTTAAAAAGTAAAATTAAAATCTCTGCCTACATTTAAAGGACAAGTTGATTACCATATATTTAATTATAGTACCTTCCTTTACTAGGACTATATTAAGGATAATGACAATATAGAAAGAAGCCTAAAAATATTTCAGAGGACTCTTTTAACTGTCTAAGATATTATCTCAGCTTATTATTAGTGAATAGGCAATGACGTCAAATTAAAACAAGAAAGCAAGCTCTCCTGTGGAAGTGATTGTAAAAATGTATTTATGTACATACCCCACCCCAATATCCACATATCTACCCCCTCACACCCAATGCCACACATAAACTGGGATGACTGATTTTCTACTCAATCACACAGTCAATCAACAATGGTAGAAACATCCATGTTTCTTTGTTAATAAGCTAATATCTGGCTTCTGTTTGTTGATCCAAAGTATAAGGCAAGGGAGAAGCAAGGCATTATAAATTTTGCTACACAATTAGTTGTTTCAAATATCATACAGACTTCATATTATTGGGTCAAGTAACATTTTCTAACCTTTATACAAATAAAGACCACTTTTACCTATATGACATCTTAACATTGCTAACCCTGCCACCTTTACTGTACAAAATCTTAAGATGAGAGTGTGGCTTTATAGTATAGACTATTTTTGATCCGTTCATATATATTCTGATTTATTTCATGTGATTAGCCTCCAATGCAGAATCACAGAACATACAATATGCTTAGTATATTCTTTCTTCTTTTCTTTAAACCATTGTTTAGTAAGGACCAAATATTGAATAACTTTTAATTTCTAGTGATTATTGTTTCATGCTCAAAGTGTAACTGTTATTCAGGATATTTTAATAAAAAAAAAATGTCTGTAGTCCCAGCTACTTGGGAGGTTGAGGCAGAGGATCACTTGAGCCCCAAAGCTCAAGGCTGTACTGCACAATGATTATATCTGTGAAGAGCCACTGCACTCTAGCCTGACTAATACAGCAAGACTGTGTCTCAAATAAAATAAAACAAAATAGCAATATAAACTTTCCATTAATACATGATTAGTAGGGTCAGAATTTGAAATTAGATTTTCAAGTGCCAATTTAAGAAATATACTTACCTTTGATTCGAGGTAGACATTTGCTGATGACATTTTTGTAATTTTGCATATGTAACTAACTAAAGAGATGGCACAAAGAATAAACAGGCTATCATTAATTAATGCTCGAACAAACACAGTCCATTTCAACTGATTTTCTGGGACATCTCCATGAACTAGCATTGCACAAGTCAAGTTCACCACTAAAAAGAGCAGGCTCGCCATTATAAAGCCGAAATGCAGTAGAACTCTGAAAGAAAAAAAGTGTATTAGATGGGTTATATAACTAACAAGAAATTAAATTTAATTCTGAATTAGTTTGTTATGTTAGGTGCAAGAATTCCTTCAGTTTGAAATGTTTATGAATGGCATAGATTTTTAAGCATTTATTCAGAAGTAACCTCAGGTTGAGCTGAACTCAGTTGTCTCTACCAGGAATAAGATAGGACAATTTTAACACTATTTCAAGTAATCTCGAATTTTTCATTTTTATAACTATTAAGCATATTTTCATTAACCTTTCCAATCCAAGAGTTATCAGGCTTTTACAATGTGCCTGAAAATTAATATAATGTACCTAAATTTATATTGATTACCTAATATTAATTTTAAGAGTTAGGCCAGGCATGGCGGCTCACGCCTGTAATCTCAGAACTTTGGGAGGCCGAGGTGGGCAGATCACTTGAGGCCAGGAGTTTGAGACCAGCCTGGCTAACATGGTGAAACCGCATCTCTACTAAAAATACAAAAATTAGCCGGGTGTGGTGGTGCAAGCCTGTAGTCCCAGCTATTTAGGAGGCTGAGGCACGAGAATCACTTGAACCCAGGAGATGGAGGTTGCAGTGAGCCAAGATAGTGCTATTAAACTCCGGCCTGGGTGAGAGTGCGAGACTGTATCAATAAAAAAAAAAAAAAAAAAAGGAGAAAACAATTTTAAGAGTTAAAGCATGTTTTAAACAATATTCCTTATGAACGTCTGATTATAGCAAACAATGCTTTCAAACTTGATTAAAGAAGAACATAGGGACAGTGTATGTAGAGTTTCAAGCACTCATTAATACCTCATGTTCTTATAAAGTTGCATATTTACTGTGCATAAAGAGCAACTCTGCACATAAAATCCTTAATCTCCTCCCCCTAAAAAAATTTAGGCTACCTCATAAGAACTCTTCAGTTAAGGCTGCTATCTGTATCAAGTAGCAGTAACAACTATCTGTATGAATGTAATCCCAGTTCAAACACATTTATACTCCCAAATTAAATACATATGATGCTGAAATTTATCTGGCTTCCTGATATATTGGGTCATTTCAATAGTGGAAATCATAAAGTAGCTGCCTTTGGAAATGGTTTAAATGAGGTAAATTGAAGGTAATGTGCAATCCGTAACAAGCAAACTAAACTGCTTAGCGTACATGTAAAGCAAAAAGATTTTCGTTTTAAAAGGTTGTATTTTAAAGTTCTTTCAGATTAAATAATAAAAACAGTAATTACATAGTTTGAAACCCAAAAAGAATCTTGGAATTACCTATATATCCAGATAATTAGAGTAGTTTAGAAAACCAAAGCACAGAGAGGGTACGTGAGTTGCACAGTAAGCATGTTAGTGGGAAAATTGGGTTGGAAACCCCAATCTCCCGACTCCACAGCTTAGCACTCTTGCTTTTGAGATTGATCAGAACATTCTCACTACAAACAGCATAATCTAACTTTGGCAAAAGTTATGAAGTTAGATCTAATATTTGAAGCAGGGCAGGGACAGAGCAGCAAAAAACCAAAAACTGAGTCAGCTGTATGGCTGAAGAGAGAGAAATGTGGGCTACTCAATTTACTTCCTTTGAACCAATCTAACAACTTGGTTTTCTATAAAACCGTGAAGGTGCCTTCAACAACCACTCCCCTTCTACCATGAGAAGTCTGCTATAAAAAAAAATTAGATCTTTTAGATACTAAGCCTTATTATTAATGAATTAATGCTTTAGATCTTTTAGATAGAAATTTAGATACTCATAAAACTTACTTGTGTCTGTCAAGTTCAGTGGCACATCTGACTTTATATATAACCTATAAAGAGAATATAAAAAGAAAATTTTGAAAACATATAATATAGAATTCTTAAATATGTTCTGATTTTGTGTTTTAAAGTGCTACAACTATAAACAACATACAGCAAGCAAAGTTCAAATGTTAACAGCTGAACTACCATAAGCTAAAAGACAGCTTTCCAAAGGCTTAAAACAATAAATCAATAACTTTCTTCGTTATCAACATAAACGTACATTTCTATCTTTAAAGATTTAAACATAATTAATTCAGTTTAAACATTTGCTGAACTTTTATTATGAAGCAGACATTGTGCTGAATGGCTTGCCACCTATCCTAAACTTCATTAGTCATGTTTTATTCTAAAATAGAACTTCTTGCTTAAATATGAATATGGCTGAGTGTTCTCCAAAGACTATTTTCTTCAGTAATGAAATGAATTAGTAAAGTGAGATGAGGTAACAAGAGTGAACACAAAGATAATGAGCATATATCATATTTAGTAAACTTTCTTCTTTTACAAAGTCTTACAAAAAGCAGGTGCTCAGATACTTGTTGAATAAAGTTAGGCGGGTAGGTAAACAAAATTTGAAATAAACATGGTATATTCTGAGAACATAGTACTAAGGGTCTCAAGTCCTTACTGGTAAACTTTAAATTATTCTTTAGATAATGGGAAGAAATTGAAGGTTTTTATACAGCTATTCCAAAATACGGAATTTCACTAATCTGACATTAATGTACAGGCTACTACAGAGGAACGACAAAATAAAAGTAGAAAGACCAGTTACAGGACTATTGAAGTAGAGTATGAACTTTGGGGACCTGGAAAGAAAGAAGAAAGTATATTACAAAGAAAAATAGTGGAGGTACATGGTAACTTACTGATTTCATTCAAACATTTACCAAGTGCCTATTATATATCACACTCTATGAAAGATGCCATGGATTCATAAACATGACCACAGTTTCTGCTCTCTAGGAGCTCAGAGTATGAAAGAACAGATAAACCATCTATTCTGATACATTGTGATATAAATGCAAAATATGCTATCACTAAATCTATAAAGAGAAAAATACTAATTTGCTCCAAGAAAGGGTATGAGGTAAGGGGAAAAACTGGAGCATCACGGAGGACTTCTCATATCTGAGCCAACTTACGAAGAGTAAATTGGTGTGAGGCAGGTGAATCATCAGGCAAAGACAGACGCCTGTGCATCTACTCATACCTACTGTACAGCCATGTGTTGCTTAATGACAGAGATATGCTCTGAGAAATGCATTGTTACAAATGCACCATTTGGAGACATGAGGGGTCCCTTTCAAGATGGCCAATAGGAACAGCTCCAGTGTGCAGCTTCTAGCAAGACTGATGCAGAAGATAGGTGATTTTTGTATTTCCAACTGAGGTAACTGGTTCCTCTCACTGGGACTGGTTGGACAGTGGGTGCAGCCCATGGAGGGCGAGCCGAAGCAGGGCGGGTGTTGCCTCATCAGGGAAGCGCAAGGGGTTGGGAGATTTCCCTTTCCTAGGCAAGGGAAGCCATGACAGACTGTACCTGGAGGAATGGTACACTCTTGTCCAAATACTGTGCTTTTCCCATGGTCTTAGCAACTGGCAGACCAGGAGATTCCCTCCTGTGCCTCGCTCAGTGGGTCCCACACCCACAGAGCCTTGCTCAATGCTAGCACAGCAGTCTGAGATCAACCTGCAATGCTGCAGCCTGGTGGGGGAGGGGCATCTGCCATTACTGAGGCTTAAATAGGTAAACAAAGTAGCTGGGAAGCTTGAACTGGGCGGATCCCACCATAGCTCAGCAAGGCCTACCGCCTCTCTAGACATCACCTCTGTGGGCAGGGCACAGCTGAACAAAAGGCAGCAGAAAACTTCTGCAGACTTAGTCCCTCTCTGACAGCTCGGAAGAGAGCAGTGGTTCTCCCAGCACAGATTTCGAGCTCTGAGAACAAACAGACTGCTTCCTCAAGTGGGTCCCTGACCCTGTGTAGCCCGACTGGGAGACACCTCCTAGTAGGGGCCGACTGACACCTCATACAGGCAGGTGCCCCTCTGGGATGAAGCATCCAGAGGAAGGATCTGGCAGAAATATTTGCTGTTCTGCAATATTTGCTGTTCTGCAGCCTCTGCTGGTGATACCTAGGCAAACAGGTTCTGAGGTGGACCTCCAGCAAACTTCAACAGACCTGCAGCTGAGAGGCCTGACTGTTAGAAGGAAAACTAACAAACAGAAAGGAATAGCATCAACATCAACAAAAAGGACATCCACACCAAAACCACATCTGTAGGTCACCAATATCAAAGACCAAAGGTAAATGAAACCACAAAAATGGGGAGAAACCAGAACACAAAAGCTGAAAATTCTAAAAACCAGAGTGCCTCTTCTCCTCCAAAGGATAGCAGATCCTCGCCAGCAATGGAACAACACTGGACAGAGAATGAGTTTGACGAGTTGATAGACGTAGGCTTCAGAAGGTCAGTAGTAAACTTCTCCGAGCTAAAGAAGTGTGTTCTAACCCAATGCAAGGAAGCAAAAATCCTTGAAAAAAGGTTAGACGAATGGCTAACTAGAATAAACAGTGTAGAGAAGACCTTAAATGACCTGATACAGCTGAAAACCACAGCACAAGCACTTCAGGATGCATGCACAAGCTTCAGTAGCCAATTCAATCAAGTGGGAGAAGAAAGGATATCAGTTATTTAAGATAAATTAATAAAACAGAGTGAGAAGACAAGATTAGTGAAAAAAGAGTAAAAAGAAATGAACAAAGCCTCCAAGAAATATGGGACAATGTGAAAACACCAAATCTACGTTTGATTGGTGTACCTGAAAGTGACAGGGAGAATGGAACCAAGTTAGAAAACACTCTTCAGGATATTGTCCAGGAGAACTTCCCCCAACCTAGCAAGACAGGCCAACATTCAAATTCAGGAAATACAGAGAACACCACAAAGATACTCCTCGAGAAGAGCAACCCCAAGACATGTAATTGTCAGATTCACCAAGGTTGAAATGCAGGAAAAAATGTTAAGGGCAGCCAGAGAGAAAGGTCGGGTTACCCACAAAGGGAAACCCATCAGACTAAGAGCGATCTCTTGGCAGAAACACTACAAACCAGAAGAGAGTGGGGGCCAATATTCAATATTCTTAAATAAAAGATTTTTCAACCTAGAATTTCATATCCAGCCAAACTAAGCTTCATAAGTGAAGGAGAAATAAAATCCTCTACAGACAAGCAAATGCTGAGGGATTTTGTCACCACCAGGCCTACCTTACAAGAGCTCCTGAAGGAAGCACTAAACATGGAAAGAAACAACCGGTACCAGTCACTGCAAAAACATGCCAAATTATAAAGACCAATGATGCTATGAAGAAACTGCACCAATTAACGGGCAAAAAACCCAGCTAACATCTTAATGACAGGACCAAATTCACACATAACAATATTAACCTTAAATGTAAATGGGTTAAATGCCCCCAGTTAAAAGACACAGACTGGCAAATTGGATAAAGAGTCAAGAGCCAATGGTGTGCTGCATTCAGGAGACCCATCTCACATGCAGAGACACACACAGGCTCAAAATAAAGGGATGGAGGAAGATCTACCAAGCAAATGGAAAGCAAAAAAAAGCAGCAGTTGTTTTCTGATAAAACAGACTTTAAACCAACAAAGAACAAAAGAGACAAAGAAGGCTATTACTGAATGGTAAAGGGATCAGTTTAACAAGAAGAGCTAACTATCCTAAATACACCCAATACAGGAGCACCCAGACTCATAAAGAAAGTCCTTACAGACCTACAAAGAGACTTAGACTCCCAATAATGGGAGACTTTAACACCCCACTGTTAATGTCAATATTAGCCAGATCAATGAGACAGAAGGTTAACAAGGATATCCAGAACTTGAACTCAGCTCTGCACCAAGCAGACCTAATAGACATCTACAGAACTCTCCACCCCAAATCAACAGAATATACCTTTTTCTCAGCACCACATTGCCCTTATTCTAAAATTGACCACATAATTGGAAGTGAAACACTCCTGAACAAATGTAAAATAACAGAAATCACAACAAACTGTCTCTCAGACCACAGTGCAATCAAATTAGAACTCAGGATTAAGAAACTCACTACCACACAACTACATGGAAACTGAACAACCTGCTCCTGAATGACTACTGGGTACATAACGAAATGAAGGCAGAAATAAAGATGTTCTTTGAAAACAATGAGA
>NW_012119265.1:907608-920883 GCF_000951035.1 Colobus angolensis palliatus | reverse complement strand
TGTAAATTAGTTCAACCATTGTGGAAGACAGTGTGGTGATTCCTCAAGGATCTACAACTAGAAATACTACTTGACCCAGCGATCCCATTACTGGGTATATACCCAAAGGATTACAAACCGTGCTACTATAAAGACACATGCACACGTATGTTTATTGTGGCACTATTCACAACAGTAAAGACTTGGAACCAACCCAAATGTCCATCAATGATAGACTGGATTAAGAAAATATGGCACATATACACCATGGAATACTATACAGTGATAAAAAATAATGAGTTCATGTCCTTTGTCGAGACATGAGTGAAGCTGGAAAACAACATTCTCAGCAGACTATCACAAGGACCAAAAGCCAAACACCACATGTTCTCATTTATAGGTGGGAGCTGAACAATGAGAACACATGGACACAGGTCAGGGAACATCACACACCGGGGTCTATAGGAGGGTGGGGGCTGGGGGAGGATAGCATATCTAATGTAAATGTCAAGTTGATGGGTAGAGCAAACCAACATGACACATGTATACCTATGCAACAAACATGCACATTGTGCACATGTATCCTAGAACTTTAAGTATAATAAAAAACAACAACAAAAAAGCACAATCTATCAGTGTGTGAACATTACAGAGTACACTTACACAAACCTAGATGATACAGCCTACTACATACCTAGGCCATATGGTATACAGCCTATGCTCCTAGGTTACAAACCTGTATAGCATGTTACTGCTGTACCAAATGCTATGTGCAAGTATAACATGATGGTAAGTATTTGTGTATCTAAATACAGAAAACATACAGTAAAAACATGTTATAAAATATTAAAAATGGTGCATTTGTATAGGGCACTTAATATGAATGCAGCTTACAGGGCTGGATGTTGCTCTGGATGTCAGTGAGTAAGTGGTGAGTGAATGTGTAGGCCTAGGACATTACTGTACACTACTGTAGACTTTACAAACATTGTACATTTAGGCTACACTAACTTTATTTTTAAAATGAACAATAAATTAACCTCAGCTTACTATAACTTTTTAAATTAATATACTTTTTAACTTTTTGACTCTTGTACTAACCCTTGGCTTAAAACAGAACTACATCATACAGTTGTACAAAAATATTTTCTTTCTTCATATCCTTATTCAATAAGCTTTTTTTTCCTATTGTAAAATGTTTTCATTTTTTACTTTTTGAACTTTTTTTCTTAAAGGCTAAGACATAAACACCCCCATTAGCTTAGGCCTACACAGGGTCAGGATCATCCACATCACTATCTTCTAACTCCACATCTTGTGCCACTGGAAGGTGTTTAGATGCAATAACATGCATGGAGCTGACATCTCCTATGATAACAATGTCTTCTTCTGGAATACTTCCCAAAGGACCTATATGAGACTTTTCTAGAGTAAACTTTTTTTTTAATAAGTAGAAAGGCATTCTAAAATAATAGTAAATACATAAACCAGTAACATAATCATTTATTATCCAGTATTATATACTGTACATAATTGTATGTGGTACACTTTTATACCACTGGCAGCACAGCTTTGTTTATACTAGCATCACCATAAACATGTGAGTAATGCACTGTGCTATGATGTTACAATGGCTATGATGTTAAAATGGCTACGTCACTAGGTTATAGTAATATTTCAACTTCATTATAATCTTAAGGGACCACTGTTCTATGTGGGGTGAGTTATTGACTGAAATGTTGTTATGTAGTGCCTGACTGTGTTTTGGTAATAGTACTACCATCTACCAGACACTGAATGTAATGAAGGAGTCGAAAATAGTATATGATTCATCTCTAACCCGTACCACTTATATTGTCTCAGATGCATCCACTTTTGCCATCTCCACTATCACAGTGGATTATTACAACAGCCTTTTAATTGATTCCTCTACTTTCATTCTTAATTCCATCCACCTCTTCAGATTATAACTGTTCATTTGACCACTTTTTAAAATTCCCCCCCATACATGATTTATTTAAGTTTTAAAAATTGCGGTAACAGGCCGGGTGCGGTGGCTCAAGCATGTAATCCCAGCACTTTGGGAGGCTGAGATGGGCGGATCATGAGGTCAGGAGATTGAGACCATCCTGGCTAACATGGTGAAACCCCATCTCTACTAAAAAAAAAAAAAAAATTAGCCGGGCAAAGTGGCGGGCACCTGTAGTCCCAGCTACTCGGGAGGCTGAGGCAGGAGAATGGCATAAACCTGGGAGGCGAAGCTTGCGGTGAGCTGAGATCCCACCACTGAGCTCCAGCCTGGGTGACAGAGCGAGACTCCGTCTCAAAAAAAAAAAAAAAAAAATTGCGGTAACATAGATAGAACATAAAATTTAACCATTTTTCAGTGTATGGTTCAGTGGCATTAAGTACATTCACATTGTTGTGCAACCATCACCCATCACCTTTATCCATCTCCCGAGCCTTTTCATCTTCCCAAACTGAAACTCTATACCCATTCATTAAGCAATAACGGCCCATTCCTTCCTCCTCCAGGATCCGGCAACCATCTCTCTACTTTCTGTCCTTATGAATTTGACTACTATATGTACCTCATATAAATAGATTCATACAATATTTTTCCTTTTGTGACTTTCATTTAACATAATGTCTTCAAGGTTTATTTAAACTGCAGCACGTGTCAGAATGTCCTTTCTTTCTAAGGCTGAATAATATTCCATTGCATGTATATACCATATTTTGTTTATCCATTCATCCATCAATGGACACTTAGCCTCTACCTTTTGGCTATTGTGAAAGCTGCTGCTATGAACATCAATGTTCTGTATGATTTTCAAAAAATCATTTGAGAGCAAGTTGTGTAACACTCCTTTGCCCTAAGTACTTCAAGGTATCCTTCTTTAAAGATGAAAATTCTCCTATGTAACTACAGTATAATTACAAAAATCATAAAACTGTATGTGTATACCATCATGTAATTTTCAGACCTTATTCATATTTTTCCAATCATTCCAATGAAGTCCTTTACGAAAAAAAATCCAGGATTATGCATTATGTACAGATTTCATGTGTATTTAGTCTCTTTTAATCTTCACTTTTTTCCTTTGTCTTTCATGATATTCACAATTTTGAAGAATACAGAGACCAATGATCTTATAGTGTTTCTTTATTATTAGATTTTGGTATGCATTTTGGTAGGATTACCACATAAGTGATGATGTTGCATTCTCTTCAATGCATTATATCAGGAGGTTCATGATGTTGATTTGTCCCATTACTGTGATGTTAACTTTAATGAGTTGGGCCAGAAGTGGTGGCTCACGCCTGTAATCCCAGCACTCTGGGAGGCTGAGGCAGGTGGATCACCTGAGGTCAGAAGTTCGAGACCAGCCTGGCCAACATGGCAAAACCCTACCTCTATTAAATTTAAAAAAGTAGCTGGAAGCTGTGGTGTGCACCTGTAGTCCCAGCTACTCCGGAGGCTGAGGCCAGAGAATTGCTTGAACTTGGGAGGCAGAGGGTGCAGTGAACCGAGATTGCACCATTGCTCTCCAGTCTGGGCAACAAGAACAAAATTCTGTCTCAGAAACAAAACACAACAAAAAACTTTAATCAGTTGGTTAAAGTGGTATTTATAGTGTTTTCCCACCATTTAGTTACTGTCTTCCTATTGTATTTAAAGAGTATCACATAGAGCAATATTTAGAGACTATGTAAATATCTTTTATTCTTCAAATTTCCTTGACTAGTTCGTAATATCTACCAATGATTCTTACCTGAATAAATTATTATGATGGAGGAACTTCTTTTAAAAAAGTACATCTGATCACACTATTCCAGAAAAACATCCACACTCCTTTAATACATAAAAGGTCTTTTATTGTCTAGCTCCACCTTCCCATCCTTGTATCCTTTTAGTCCCAATTTCAAACTTACGGTTTTGTCATTCTGAATTATTATTACGTTTTACATTTTACTGAAGGAGTCTCACTCTGTCACCTAGGCTGGACTGCACTGGCATGATCTCGGCTCACTGCAACATCCACTTTCATGGTTCAAGCGATTCTCCTGCCTCAGCCTCTTGATTAGCTGGGATTACAGGCGTGTGCCACCATGCCCAGATAATTTTTGTATTTTTAGTAGAAACAAGGTTTCACCATGTTGGCCAAGCTGGTCTCGAGCTCCTGACCTCAAATGATCCACCTGCCTCAGCCTCCCAAAGTGCTGGGATTACGGGCATGAGCCACTGCACCTGGTCTGGTCATTCTGAATTATTTACAACTCTTCAAATAAGTGGTTCAATTTTATATCTCTGTGCCTTTGTACATATTTTTTACTTTGCTTAGACTATGCTTTATGGCCAGATAACAAATTCCAACTCATCCTTCCAGACGTTACTAGAATGTCATTCTTTATATTGTTAGGTGAAGTGTCTCAGCAAGACAGAAAACTCTTTTTATTCTTGCATTATTAATCATACTCTATAGCATTTATTTACATATTTATTTCTCTCTTAAGAAAGACCATAACTTACTCAGATACATAGCCCTAGTGCCTACCGTAATGCCTGGTTCACAGTAGGTTTTCAGAAAGTATTTGAATAAATGAGCAGTGAATTAAGGTTAAAGAAAGTACTTTCATATGGTGGTGGTGTGTGGGATAGTGTGGGAAACAGCAGAAGTTGAAGCTGGAGGCAAGCAGTCATCAAATCATGGAGGCTTTGTATAAAATGCTGAAGAATTAGGCTGGCTATAAACTCTGTAATATGATTCTATGTTTGAATGATTTCTTAAGTGACAGTGTAGAAAATGCATTACGGTGGGGCAAAGAATTCCAGTTAAAAGACTGTTGAACTTGACTGAGCTAACTAAACTACATTTTGAGGTTTTGAATCTAAACAATTGATAGAATGAGGGCCCCACTGACAAAAAATTTAAAAGCCAGGTCATGAAATGTATTGTTATATTTAAAATTTATTACATCTAGGTAGAAATAAAGATAATAGGTGAGTTTTGGAATGTAAGAAGGAAATTACAGTCACCTATAAAGGTGACAGCTGAAACTCAGTAGAATACACTTGAGGTGTGAACAAGTGTAGAATGAGAGTCAACCTGTGATATGTTCACATTTAATAGTCAGAATTAGAAAGCACAAGAGTAAAGAAAAGGGAGATGGGCAGAGGAGAGAAACGTAAGAATCAGACTAGTCACAGAAAACAGCAGGGTAGTTTAGAGTTAAAAGGAAGAAAGTAGAGCCATTGTTAAATTTTGCAAAATGTCAGAAATGGTTAAGAAAATACCATTTAATTGAGTGACTGGTATGTCTCTGGTACCTTGCACAGAATAGTTTTCAGATTGACAGAGCAGAAGTGCAAGGAGTTGATAGGAAGCAAGACAACAGAAGCAGTGAGTATAGACTGAGAGATATCTGAAGCTAAGAGAAACCTGGAAAAATCTGTGTTGGAAGAGAATTCTCTATGAATGTCTCATGTTTTTGCATGGTCTGTATCTTCTGAGCAAAGGGGATTGCATGGCAAACATCCTTGAATGCAAGAGACAGTGTTTACTTTAAGGTGAGAATATTCCTGACTGGTATAATAAAGGTAGAGAACATTGCCCTCCCTGAGGACATTCCAGGATAGTAAAGTCTCCCTCTCTCTCCCTGGTGAAGATTTGCTTACACTCCAGAATAAATGTCTATCTCTGTCTCTCTTTTTTTATTTCAGGGTTTTCTCTCCTGTAGCATTACCCACTGAATGTGCAGGTAACATCCTCTCATAGTGCTGCCCTATGAATTTGGGGGCTTTGAGACTCACAGCAAAAAGACATTGCTTTTGTTGCCGTGTTAGCCATGAGTGATAAATGGTCTTTTACTCTAACTTGTGGGTCTTGTGTTTTTTTTTTTTTTTTTTTTTGAGACTGAGTCTCCCTCTATCGCCCAGGTTGGAGTGCAGTGGTGTGATCTCAGCTCACTGCAACCTCCACCTCCTGGGTTCAAGTGATTCTCGTGTTCTCGTGCCGTAGCCTCCCAAGTAGCTGGGACTGCAGGTGCTTGCCACCATGTCTGGCTAATTTTTGTGTTTTTTAGTAGAGGCAGGGTTTCAACATGTTGGCCAGGTTGGTCTCTAACTCCTGACCTCAACTGATCTACCCACCTTGGCCTCCCAAAGTGCTGGGATTACAGGCGTGAGCCACCGCACCTGGCCTCGGTCTTGTGTTTTCTGTCAGTATATGTACATAAAACAACAGCAGTCTAATCTGTTAAATTTAAAGTAGGGTAAAAGACTCTTCATGGTTGAAGATTTAGCAAGCTGTTGGTCAGAAATTGACTAAATAGAGGGAGAAGAAGAAGATGGAGAGTGGAGAGACAATGAGAGAGAGAGAGTGAGAGAAGCAACAGAGAGTGAGTTAGTTTAATTGTCAGGAAGGCTCTAGACAGAAGAGGCATGTTAGTCCTGAAAAGGAAGACACTATTGAGTCAAGAAGAAAAGAAAATTAAAGAAAAACCTGAAGGTCTACATAGAAAATTTAAAATAATTTACAAACCAGCTCTTTGTTAAAATAAAAAAATATGGATATAGTATGGATTCTGATATTTTGATATAGAGAAGAAGGATGAGAGAATTTGGCAGATGGATTCTATTTTTTTCTAGGAAAGTAGGAGGCAAGGTCACTTCTTGCGAAAGACGTTAGATTTAAGCACAGGAATATGAAAAACATTTGGAACATATGAATAGAAAGGTTATAAAAGAATATATTGAGAAACAGCAAGGTCCAGTTAAAGTTAAGCAGTTGATAGTGGATATAGTTAGCAAGGTTTTCTGATTTTAAAATGAAAACAATCTAATAGGAAAAAATAATGAGCCAGGTCCAGTGGCTCATGCCTGAAATCCCAGCACTTTGGAAGGCTGAAGTAAGAGGATTGCTTGGGGCCAGTAGTTTGACACCAACCTGGTCAGCATAGGAGGGCTCTGTCTCTGCAATCCATCAATCAGGACTACAACCACACCTATAGTCCTAGCTACTTGGGAGGCTGAGGCAGAGGATGGTTTCAGCCCAGGAGTTTGAGGCTGCAGCGAGTTATGATCATGCTACTGCACTCCAGCCCGGGCAACAGAGGGAGATCCTGTCAAAGTTGTCAGAATCAAAGTGGAATCACTTATGCCAAATCTTAACAAAAGGGAGTCAGGAGGTCAAAAAGGAGGAGTCTTTTGCACATTTCTGTAATAAAAATGATTACAAGGATTCTCTGAAGAACACAACCTTGCATAAAAGTCACCGTAACCTTGCACAAAGAATACTTCTGTGAGGACATCTATCCAGCAACTGCATGTTCAGCGTTGGAACGACATCACTCTTTTATTAATCCTTGTGGCGAGGGGTAACCATTTCAAAACAACTATGCAACCTTTTGAATTTTGCCTTTAAAAGTTTCCCCTTGCCTTGGCCTCCCCAAATATGCCTATGATCCAGCTTAGCACATACAACCTGGATTATAATCATTCTCCTCATTCCTGAATAAACTTACTGTCTTTGGAAAATCTCTGTTATTTTAGGTTGACACATTACAAAAAGTTCAAATAACTAGGATGCATTTTTTTTCATGTAGTAATTTAGAACTAGAAAATGTGGGAACTATTGTAGAGGAAGAACACACTCTGGTGAATGAACAGGTTTGGCACCGCAAAAAGTCAAGGGATGAGGAATACTAGAATGGAGTGGGGAGAACAGAAGAGATAAAGTGACTAAAAGTCAGGATGACAGTAAAAAACAGATAAAAGAATAAACTCAATATATATAAGGGAAAAGAGAAGACACTGGTCAGGAAATATAGCTCAGTTTTTAAGAGCTGGTCCAAGGTGTGGTCATGCTACTGGGTGGCTCAAACAGAAATGGAGGGTTTTAGAGCTCAGAGAAACCACTGAATTGAGACATTAGATGGGTTATCAATAAGGGCTTTGAGGAAGATCATATATCATAGGAGACCAGGCAAGAAAGAAGAAAGTGCTGATTCACCCAGGAAGGTAGAAATTATTATTACAGCCAATGATGATCTAATCGGATGGCACAGATTTCAGAGATGACGATGGTATAACATTAGTAAGTAGTATTGGGAAGTATAAAATAGGCTGATCATTTTTCCCACAAAAGACATGAAATGTCATCTGAGAAAAGCTAGATTTCAGTGAAGGCATTTAAAAGGATCATGTGAAGAAGAGAATCAGGACAGGGTGAGAGGGATAATCCATAAAAATTACAGGTCATGGGACAATGGGTGTGAAAGAGAGAGTGGAGCTGGATGAGAAAAAAAAAATAAAGGTCAGCTACCATCCCAGATTTGCAGAACATGTTCCAATGCGGTTAAGCATAACCAGGTGCTGAAATCACATTTGGATTATAGTAGGCTTAAACACAATTATCTGCTATTAATAGATTCCAAGTATATTATAGAATATAGCTAACAGGACATGATCATGAGTTAAAAAATTAGTAATATGAAAAAATATCAAGCAATTATATATCATTTGTCAAGATACTGAAATAATTTATGAAACAATAAACAGAGGCTTTATGTAGATTTTTTTGAAGTTCAGAATGATAAATAATGTATCTAAATGACTTACTGATGTTGATTTATGTCATATGGGCCATATCTTTCTTAATACCAGAAAAAAAATGGATAAATGGGCCACTTATAAAAGAATATTATTCTATGAAAGTATAAAGAATTTTAAGGGTTAATGGCTATCAAATATTTTATATCATATAATCTACTTTTATCCCATATACAGGCTAGCAGATCTTCGTTTAGAAAATATTTAGGATTTTTGAATTATTGAAGATTTAAAATAATATTACTAGCATAGTCAATTTTATTTTGTAATATTCAAACCATATACAAGTGATTTGAAATGATTTTCTCATTTTATTACTTTTAATTATTTATTTATTTTTGGAGACAGAGTCTCAGTCTGTTGTGCAGACTGGAGTGCACTGCCAAGATCTCAGCTCACTGCAACATCCACTTCCCAGGTTCAAGCCATTCTCCTGCCTCAGCCTCCCAAGTAGCTGGGATGACAGGTGCGTGCCACCACACCCGGCTAATTTTTGTATTTTTATTAGAGACTGGGTTTCGCCATGTTGGCAGGCTGGTCTTGAACTCATTACCTCAGGTGATCTGCCCACCTTGGCCTCCCAAAGTGCTGGGATTACAGGCATAAGCCACCATGCCCGGCCAGATATTTCCATTTTAAAATGCAGACTTACACATCTCCTTTAGTTCTTCAAATAAAGGAAAGATGAGAGTATTGCAATTACATTTTGTTTGTGACTATCACCTAATGTAATATTAATACAAGTATCCCAAGACTTGAGGAATACACAATGATATGAAATGTTTATGTCCCCTGCAAATTCATGTTCAAATAGTAACTCCCAATGTGATTAGTATCAGGAGGGGGGCCTTTGGGATCTTCTGGGTCATGAGGATGCAGCCCTCATTAATGAGATTAGTATCTTTATAAGAGAGATCCCATAGATTCCTCACCTCTTACAACATGTGAGGACATAGTGGGAAGGCACTGTCTATGAACCAGAAAGTGGGTCCTTATCAGACACTAAATCTACTGGCACCTTGGTCTGAAACTTCCCAGCCTCTAGAATGGTGAGAAATAAATTTTTGTTTTTTATAAACTACTCAGTTTATGATATTTTATTACATGAGCCTGAACACTAAGCAGACTAAGACAAGAGGGTTACACTGGAGCTTGTATGGTTTATTTTCACCCATGGCATGTAGACCATGTTGCTTTGAAGATAGTAGGTACTGAAATACTTATAGAACAGATGCTTTTCTATGGAATTTATTTTTGTCAATTTAATTTTCCCTCTTTTGTTGATCTAAAATAGAAACTTTACTGGAGAGCATATCTAATATAAAATTTGAAATTGACGCAAAAATGAATTGTGGTAAACATAATCTCTTTTCCATGGTGAAGAGTTAGGCATACATATCCAATTCAGTAGATAACTTTCACAGAAGCAGTTATCCAATTTCCATATCAATTGCTTAAGTTCCTATAGAGAGTAGTGCACCATTCCCAAGCTTACCATTAATATTGCCTGCGTATAAAATATGAAGCATTTAGCTACTTTAGCCATAAATTGAATAAATGCACTCTTCCTCAATGTTCACTTTCTTTCTTTCTTTCTTTGAGACGTAGTCTCTCTGTTGCCCAGGCTGGAGTGCAGTGATGCGATCTCAGCTCACTGCAACCTCCACCTCCTAGATTCAAGCAATTCTCCTGCCTCAGTCTCCCACGTAGCTGGATTACAGGCGTGCACCACCACGCTCAGCTAATTTTTTAAATTTTTAGTAGAGAAGGGGTCTCACCATGTTGGCCAGTCTGGTGTTGAACTCCTGACCTCAGGTGATCTGCCTGCCTCGGCCTCCCAAAGTGCTGGGATTACAAGCATGAGCCACTGCACCTGGCCAGATGTTCACTTTCAATGCCTATCATATGGTTAAGAACTTTTTTTTTTTTTTTTGAGAAGGAGTCTTGCTCTGTTGCCCAGGCTGGAGTGCAGTGGCACAATCTCGGCTCACTGCAACCTCCACCTCCCGGGTTCAAGCAATTCTCCTGCCTCAGCCTCCTGAGTAGCTGAGATTACAGGCACCTGCCACCACGCCCGGCTAATTCTTTTGTACTTTTTAGTGGGGTTTCACCATGTTGGCCAGGCTGGTCTCAAACTCCTGACCTCAGGTGATCTACCTGTCTCAGCCTCCCAAAGTGCTGGGATTACAGGTGTGAGCCACCAAGCCTGCCTAATAACTTTTATCTACTAAAAAACATATGTATATATTTTATCTACTAAGAAATATATATTTCTATATTTAATATGTAAATATATTATATAAATATAAATAATACATAAACATAAATAAATATATTTAGTAGATATATCTACTAAAAAATATATATATATCTATATATTTACAGTAGCCTATTCTTGTTTCTAGGATTCAATATCTTCTTGCATCTCTCTTAGGGTCTTAATACCCTAATGCTTAAAAAATTTTTTCATTGGCCAGGAGCAGTGGCTCACGCCTGTAATCCCAGCACTTCGGGAGGCTATGGTGGGTGGATCGTCTGAGCTCAGGAGTTCGAGACCACCCAGGGCAACATGGTGAAACCCCATCTCTACTAAAAATACAAAAAAATTAACTGGGTGTAGTGGTGCACACCTCTAGTCCCAGCTACTTGGGAGGCTGAGGCAGGAGAATTGCTTAGGCCCCAGAGGCAAAGGTTGCAGTGAGCCGAGATTGTGCCACTGAACTCCAGCTTGGGCTACAGAGTGAGACTCCGTCTCAAAAAAAAAAAATTTTTTTTTCTTTCAGTCTCTTCTCTCTGCTTAGTCTGATTTCTTCTAAGCTGCTTAAAAATGACATTACACAAATTGGTATGGTTTAATTTACAATCAAATGAATTTTGATAATTCAAATAAATATTGAATATCCATATCTAATTTTGTCCCAACTTGAAATTCTACTAAAACAATAGTAAAGGGATTTTCATGAAAGACATAAGTCTGAGTAGAATAGGAAAGACTGCAATAATGAATGTTGGAAGCTAGAAAGCAGATGGGTGTATGTGCAGAAAAAGGTTAACATGGCAGGCTCGAGACTGCTATCCTTAGAAAGACTGCTTATAAAGTTGGCCTGTGGTTGGCATTTGGAAATTTGGCTTTCAGGAGGATTCCCACCATTCTTTAAATGATGAGTTGTGCTTCACTTTACCTAAAGTATTTGTGCAAATAATATAGTTTATACTGAATACCTGTTTTCTTTCTTGGAGTCTTCACATTTGGTATTTGTTAGGTAGAGGGTACCTACATGGCCAGCTCCCAATAAAAAAAAAACTTAGGCACTGAGTTTCTAATGATCTTCCATGGTAGACTCCATTTCACATGTGTTGTTACACCTCACTGCTGAATGAATTAAGCACATTCTGTGTAACACCACTGGGAGAGGACTCTTGGAAGTGTGTGTCTGGTTTATTCCAGGCTTTACTCTATGTATCTTTTCCCTCTGATTTGACTCCATGTCCTTTCACTATAATAAACTATAACCTGAGTTTAACAATTGTGAGTCCTAGCAAATCATCAAGGCTGAAGGTGGCCTTAGGGACACCAAACACAATGTATGATTACCCAAGAAAGATGAATCCCAAGCTAGTAGTGAGAAGGGTTGAGAATAACGTGATTTCAGAATCTTCAAAAGGTACCTGGAGAATCAGGTACCAATCAGAGAGAACTGAGAAGTCACGGTGGCTAAAACAGGGGTAGATAAAAGCTGTTTAAGAGCAGTTAAATCTCTCTTTCCCTAGTCCATACCCTGGGCAAATGTCTCTTTTTTATCCTGGCAGATATCTGGGTATTTATTCTCTGGAGAGGCCACCGAAAAGCCTTTGGTCAAAAGTATGAAAGTTAAATGCCAGGCACAGTTGATAGTTTAGCACCATACTGAAAATGGAGATGACTGGTATACACCAAGCATAGGGATTCTCCCCCACCCTAACCCTCTTCCCTGACTAGGTTCTCAAAATGCTGGTATAGACCTTTACTCTTTGGAAGATGAGGATATTTTTTTTTTCATGAGGAATCTTAGTAGCCCAAGAAGAATGATCTAAACATACTAGTAACAGAGGTTCTGTAACAAATAGTTCAGCCAGATCACCCTACAGCGAAGCTCAAAGTGTACATATCTCATCCATAAGCTTAGAGTTTCCTTTTTTTTTTTTTTTTTTTTTTTGAGACGGAGTCTTGCTCTTATTGCCCAGGCTGGAGTGCAGTGGCATGATCTCAGCTCACTGCAACCTCGGCCTCCTGGGTTCAAGCGATTCTCCAGCCTCAGCCTCCTGAGTACCTGGGACTAAAGGCATGCGCTACCACGCCTGGCTAATTTTTGTATTTTTAATAGAGACAGGGCTTTGCCACGCTGGCCAGGCTGGTCTCAAACTCCTGATCTCAGGTGCTCGGGCGATCCGCCCACCTCAGCCTCCCAAAGTGCTGGGATTACAGGCGTGAGCCACTGTGCCTGGCCTCCACTCTTAATCATGAGCAGAGAGCCAAGGATAACCAGATAGCTCAAAGTCCTTAATAAAAGAGAGCAAGCCGGGCGCGGTGGCTCACGCCTGTAATCCCAGCACCTTGGGAGGCCAAGACGGGCGGAACACAAGGTCAGGAGATCGAGACTATCCTGGCTAACACAGTGAAAACCTGTCTCTACTGAAAATAC
>NW_012119265.1:881270-907558 GCF_000951035.1 Colobus angolensis palliatus | reverse complement strand
GCCTGTATAAATAAATAAATAAATAAATAAATAAATAAATAAATAAATAAATAAAAATAAAAGAGAGCAAACAAATAAAAAAATACAGATTTAAAAACTAAAACAGGAAAACTATCCTTAATAAACTTAGAGAGAGTAGGTAAAATATTCAGCTCATGAAACAAAAACATGATGCTGGTTAATAAAAAATTCAGAGAATAAAAAGGAGCTTATGGAAGGGAATTGCATATGCTAGTAGAAATTTTAAAAAGTCTAAAGTTGGGCTGGAAATTGGAAAACTCCACCGAAAAGCAGAGAAAAAAGACAGATGCAAAATAGGAGAAATGGATCCATTTAAAAGGTCTAACATCCAAACGTTAAGAGCTCCAGAAAGAGAAACAAATGAAGAAGAAGGGGAGAAAATTGTGGGGAAAAGAGAGATCAGCCTGTTACTGTGTCTATATAGAAAGAAGTAGACATAAGAGACTCCATTTTGTTCTGTATTTGAGATGCTGTTAATCTGTGACCCTACCCCCAACCTTGTCCTTGCAACAGACATGTGCTGTGATGACTCAAGGTTTAATGGATTTTGGGCTGTGCAGAATGTGTCTTTGTTAAACAAGTGCCTGAAGGCAGCTTGCTGGTTAAAAATCCTGTCCGTCCCTGGGCAATGGAACATCTCGGTGTAAAACCCGATTGTATGCTCTGTTTACTGAGATAGGAGAAAACCACCTTACGGAATAAGGTAGGATTTGCTGGCAAGACTTGCTGGTGCAATGCTGCTAAAAGGTTTATGGAGATGTTTGCATATGCGTATCAAGGCACAGCATTTTCCTTTGAACTTACTCCTGTCACAGAGATCTTTGTTAATATGTCTTACTGCTAATTTTCTCCCTTCGATGATCCTATTGTCCTGCCACTCCCTTATCTTTAAGATGGTAAAGATAATTATCAATAAATACTAAGGGAACTCAGAGACCGGTGCCGGCGTGGGTCCTCTGTATGCTGAGTGCCGGTCCCCTGCACCCGCTTTTTCTTTCTCTATACTTTGTCTCTGTGTCTCATTTCTTTTCTCAAGTCTCTCGTTCCACCTAATGAGAAACGCCCACAGGTGTGGAGGCGCAGGCCACCCCTTCAGAAAATCAAGTTAAAAATATGTTTCCCTAAACTAAAAAATACATGTTAGTAAGTTAAAGGGGCTTGTTCAATATCCAACAAAATGGATAGAAAACAGACCCATTTGAAGATACATCACTATGAAATTTCAGAACACTGGAATCAAATAACAACCTATTTTCAGAAAGGAAAAAACAAGTCACATAAATAATAAAAAATCAGAATTGTATAGAGATGCTCACAGTAGTCTCTGACACTCTTTGTATTTCTGTGGTACCTTTATTGCTTTTTTTTGAGACAGGGTCTCACTCTGTCACCCACGCTGGAGTGCAGTGGCACCATCTCAGTTCACTGCAACCTCCGCCTCCCAGGCTCAAGCAATCCTCCCACCTCAGCCTCAGTAACTGGGACTTACAGGCACATGCCACCATGTCCAGCTAATTGGTTTTTTTTTTTTTTTTGGTAGAGATGGTGTTTTGCTATGTTGCCCAGGCTGGTCTCAAACTCCTGGGTTCAAGTGATCTGCCTGCCTCTGCCTCCCAAAGTGCTGGGATTATGTACTTGAGCCACTGCACCCTTAAATTTAAATTCATCTGATTTTAAAGATAAAATCAGATCTTTACAGTTTCTAATTGTTCTTATTTGAATCCTGTATCTTCTTTTGTTTGCCTACTAATTTGCTTATATTTGCCAAGAATCAACTTTTCATTTCATTGATCCTGTGTGTGTGTGTGTGTGTGTGTGGTCTCAATTTCATTTAGTTCTGTTCTGATCTCTTTTCTGCTAGCTTTGGGTTTTGTTTGTTCTTGTTTTTCTAGTTCCTTGGGGTGTGACATTAGGCTGTTAATTTGAATTATCTTTTTTATATAGACATTTAACACTATAAACTTGCCTTTTAGCACTGCTTTTGCTGTATCCCAGAGGTTCTGGTATCTATTTTCACTCATTTAAACAAATATTTTGATTTCTGCCTTGGTTTCACTGTTTACCCAAAGATCATTCAGGAGCAAATAATTAATTTCCAGGTATCTTTTTTTTTTTTTTTTTTTTTTTTTGAGGAGTCTCGCTCTGTCACCCAGGCTGGAGTGCAGTGGTGTGAACTCGGCTAATTGCAACCTCCGCCTCCTGGGTTCAAGTGATTCTTCTGCTTCAGCCTGCCGAGTAGAGTAGCTGGGACTACAGGTATGCACCACCATGCCTGGCTAATTTTTGTATTTTCAGCAGAGATGGGGTTTCCCCACATTGGCCAGGCTGGTCTTGAACTCCTGACCTCAAGTGATCCACCCGCCTCAGCCCCCAAAGTGCTGGGATTACAGGTGTGAGCCACTGCGCCCAGCCTATTTACATAGTATTGAGAGTTCCTGTTGGTACTGATTTCTATTTTTATTTCACGGTGGTCTGAGAAGATGCTTAATATGATTTCCATTTTAAAAAACTTATTGAGACTCACCTTGTGGCCCAGAATATGGTCAATTTTTGAGAATGTTCCATGGCAGGTAAGAAGAATGTGTACTCTGTGGTTGTAGGGTAGAATGTTGTGTAAATGCCTATTAGGTTAATTTGGTTTGAAGTCCAATTTAAGTCCAGAGTTTCTTTGTTGACTTTCTGCCTCGATGATGTGTATAGTGATGTAAGTGGGGTGAAGTCTTTCAGCATTACTACATTGCTCTCTATCTCTTTCAGTACAACTTCATGGAAAAACAATAAGATTTCTCAAATAACTAAAAATGGAACTATAATTCCATTCAGCAATCTCACTACTGGGTATATACCCAAAGGGAAAGAAATTCTTATATCAAAAAGACACCTTCACTCCTATATTTATCACAGCACTATTCATAGTAGCAAAGATACAGAATCAACCTAAGTGTCTATCAATGGATGATTAAAATGTGGTATACATGGACCATGGAATGCTACTCAGCTATAACAAGTATGAAATTCTGTCATTTGCAGCAACATTGACGGAATTTGAGGCCATTATCCTAAGTAAAATAACTCAGAAACAGAAAGTCAAAGACTGATGTTGTCACTTATAAGTGGGAGTTAAACAAAGTGTACACACGTAGAGCAGTCTGCCTGATAAGAGTGTTTTTCTTTATCTGGGGAGTTGGGCCATTCCAAATAGTTTTTGCTAAAAATGTGAGTTATGGTGCAGCCTTGGGCCATATAGTATCAGTTTGACTTCTGGAGAGGCTGGGGATTTGGGTAAAGTCAGCCATGTGGATGCTCCATGCCTATATGACAAACCCCAAACAACACGGCTCACATGAACTTCTTGGTGACAGACTAAGCTCTATCTATAAGACTCCACTAGAAGATAACTGGAAGGTTGTCCCTGAAGTCTCCTGGACTAACAGAAACCTTAGAAATTTAGTTCAGTAACTTAATTTTATGGATAACAAAGTTGAGCTTTAGAGATTAAAGTAGGCTGTCCTGGAACACACACGGGAAATTGAATAGGATCAAAACCCAGATGTCCTGACTCCCAATTCAAGGCTCATAGGGATCCTGGTTTTCTTTGATGTATTTGTACATCTGGATCTTTAGATGGTACAGTTTAATTCTCCCAATTCATAAATCTTATAAGGTGACAAATACTGCTTTATTAATGTGCCACCTATATGTCACAGCAACTAGTTATTAGCTGTTCAAGATCTGCAGAATTAACATGCCCAAGAAAATGTATTAAGAAATCAAATGATCTGTTTAGTAAAATGTAATAACTGAGCTGTCTAACATCTCCATTTTGTGTTGTTTTTCAGATTGTTAGATAACTTTACATGCCCCTGACTTAACTAAAAGTATTTTTTAAATTTTATTTTATTTTTTTTTGAGGCAGAGTCTCGCTCTGTCGCCTGGACTGGAGTGCAGTGGCCGGATCTCACCTCACTGCAAGCTCTGCCTCCCAGGTTTACGCCATTCTCCTGCCTCAGCCTCCCGAGTAGCTGGGACTACAGGCGCCCGCCACCTCGCCCGGCTATTTTTCGTATTTTTAGTAGAGACGGGGTTTCACCGTGTTAGCTAGGATGGTCTCGATCTCCTGACCTCGTGATCCCTCGGCCTCCCAAAGTGCTGGGATTACAGGCTTGAGCCACCGCGCCCGGCCTTATTTTCATTTTTACTGAGACAGGGTCTTGTTCTGTCACCCAAGCTGGAATGTAGTGGCATGATCACAGCTCACTGAAGCCTCGGCCTCCTGGGCTCGAGTGATCCTCCAACTTCAGTCCCCTGAGGAGCTGGGACTACAGGTGCATGCCACCATGTAGAAGTATTTTTAAAAAGTATAAATAACTAAAATTTTCAGGAGTGAAATATTAAATTTATAGGTGAGAAGAAAAATTTGTGAGCTTTTGTTACTAAAAATCTCTGTAAAATATAACTGATTACTATGAATTATTCATTAGTTTACTATAAACATTTCATGGAAGATAATTTAATGATTCTTACGTTTAAGGAATATACTGAATTTATTCCTGAACCAAGAGTCTCATACAATATAGATTCAGACTCCCTAGAAAACTGGTTTATCTCCTAATGCTATCCCCCCACACTCACAATAGGCCCCGGTGTGTGATGTTCCCCTTTCTGTGTCCAAGTGATCTCATTGTTCAATTCCCACATATGAGTGAGAACATGCGGTGTTTGGAAAACTAATTTAAACTGAATTTGTGCTGAAACTATGCTGTCCTTTAAAAAGTTTTCCAACACTACTTCCCCCATTGTATATTACTGATTTTTCATAACACCCTTCATGCTTTTTGAGCTAGGAAGACAGCAGAATTGCTTTTTGGAAAGACAAAGGCAGCACCAGATTCACCAGAGGAAATAGGTCTAATAATGGTCGGGGGCGGGGTGGGGGGAAGGAGCAGAATGTATCAGAAGGAGCAACAGAATATCCCAGGGAAGAAAGAAGTAGAAGAAATGTTTAGTTTAATCTGGATTTCTTTTGCTTTTTTTAAATTATACTTTCAGTTCTGGGATACATGTGCAGAACGTGCAAGTTTGTTACATAGGTACACATATGACATGGTGGTTTGCCACACCCATCAACCCGTCATCTACATTAGGTATTTCTCCTAATGCTACCCCTCCCCTAGCTCCCCATCCACCGATAGGCCCCAGTGTGTGATGTTCCCCACCCTGTATCCATGTGTTCTCATCGTTCAACTCCCACGTAGGAGAACATGTGGTGTATGGTTTTCATTCCTGTGTTAGTTTGCTGAGAATGATGGTTTCCAGCTTCATCCACATCCCTGCAAAGGACAGGAACTCATCCTTTTTTATGGCTGCACAGTATTCCATGGTGTATATGTGACACATTTTCTTTGTATACAGTCTATCATTGATGGGCATTTGGGTTGGTTCCAAGTCTTTGCTATTGTGAACAGTGCTGCAATAAACATATGGGTGCATGTGTCTTTATAGTAGAATGACTTATAATTCTTTGGGCATATACCCAGTAATGGGATTGCTGGGTCAAATGGTATTCCTGGTTCTAGATCCTCGAGGAATCGCCACACTGTCTTCCACAATGGTTGAACTAATTTAGACTCCCACCAACAGTGCAAAAGCATTCCTATTTGTCCACATGCTCTCCAGTATCTGTTGTTTCCTTTTTAATGACTGCCATTCTAACTGGCATGAAATGGTATTTCATTGTGGTTTTGATTTGCATTTTTCTAATGACCAGTGATGATGACCTTTTTTTCATATGTTTGTGGCCACATACATGTCTTCTTTTGAGAAGTGTCTGTTCATATCCTTCGTCTGATTTTTGATGGGATTTTTTTTCTTATAAAATTTGTTTAAGTTCCTTGTAGATTCTGGATATTAGCCTTATGTCAGATGGATAGATTGTAATAATTTTCTCCCATTCTGTAGGCTGCCTGTTCACTCTGATGATAGTTTCTTTTGCTATGCAGATGCTCTTTAGTTTAATTAGATCCCATTTGTCTATTTTGGCTTTTGTTGCCACTGCTTTTGGTGTTTTAGTCATCAAGTCTTTGCCCATGTTTATGTCCTGAATGGTACTGCCTAGGTTTTCTTCTTGGGTTTTTATGGTTTTAGATCTTACGTTTCAGTCTTCAGTTCATTGTGAGTTAATTTTTGTATAAGGTGTAAGGAAGGGGTCCAGTTTCAGTTTTCTGCATATGGGTAGCCAGTTTTCCCAACACCATTTATTAAATAGGGAATCCTTTCCCCGTTGCTTGCTTTTATCAGGTTTGTCAAAGATCAGATGGTTGTAGATGTGTGTCGTTATTTCTGAGGTCTCTGTTCCATTCCATTGGTCTATGTATCTGTTTTGGTACCAGTACCATGCTGTTTTGGTTACTGTAGCCTTGTGGTATAGTTTGAAGTCAGGTAGCATGATGCCTCCAGCTGTGTTCTTTTTGGTTAGGACTGTCTTGGCTATATGGGCTCTTTTTTGGTTCCATATGAAATTTAAAGTAGTTTGTTCTAATTCTGTGAAGAAAGTCAATGGTAGCTTGATGGGGATAGCACTGAATCTATATATTACTTTTCACGATATTGATTCTTCTATCCATGAGCATGGAATGTTTTTCCATTTGTTTGTGTCCTCTCTTACTTCCCTGAGCAGTGGTTTGCAGTTCTCCTTGAAGTCCTTTACATCCCTGGTAGGTTGTATTCCTAGGTATTTTATCCTCTTTGTAGCAATTACACATGGGAATTCTCTATTATTGGTGTACAGGTTTTCTTGTGATTTTTGCACATTGATTTTGTATCCTGAGACTTTGCTGAAGTTGCTTATCAGCTTAAGGAGATTTTGGGCTGAGATGATGGGCTTTTCCAAATATACAATCATGTCATCTGCAAACATATACAATTTGGCTTGCTCTCTTCCTATTTGAAAGCCCTTTATTTTTTTCTTTTGGCTGATTGTCCTGGCCAGAACTTCCAATACTATGTTGAATAGGAGGGGAGAGAGAGAGCATCCTTGTCTTGTCCCAGTTTTCAAAGGGAGTGCTTCCAGCTTTTGCCCCATCAGTACAATATTGGCTGTGGGTTTGTCATAAATAGCTCTTATTATTTTGAGATACGCTGCATCAATACCTAGTTTATTGAGAGTTTTTAGCATGAAGGACGGCTGAATTTAGTCAAGGCCTTTTCTGCATCTATTTAGATAATTATGTGGTTTTGGTCATTGGTTCTGTGTAAGTGATGGATTATGTTTATTGATTTGCATATGTTGAACCAGCCTTGCATTCCAGGGATGAAGCCGGCTTGATCGTGGTGGATAAGCTTTTTGATGTGCTGCTGGATTCGGTTTGCCAGTATTTTATCGGGGATTTTCATATCGATGTTCATCAGGGATACTGGTCTGAAATTTTCCTTTTTTGTTGTGTGTCTGCCAGGTTTTGTTATCAGGATGATGCTGGCCTCATAAAATGAGTTAGGGAGGAGTCCCTCTTTTTCTGTTGATTGGAATAGTTTTAGAATGAATGGTACCAGCTCCTCTTTATACCTCTGGTAGATTTCAGCTGTGAATCCGTCTGGTCCTGGGTTTTTTTTTTTTTGGTTGGTAGGCTATTAACTACTGCCTCAATTTCAGAAGGTGTTATTGGTCTACTTGTGGATTCGACTTCTTCCTGGTTTAGTCTTGGGAGGGTGTATGTGGTCCAGGAATTTATCCATTTCTTTTGGATTTTCTAGTTTATTTGCACAGAGGTGTTTATAGTATGCTCTGATGGCAGTTAGCAGTTCTACCGGATTGGTGGTGATATCCCCTTTATCATTTCTTATTGTGTCTACTTGATTACTCTTTCTTCTTTATTAGTCTGGCTAGCAGTCTATCTATTTTGTTAATCTTTTCAGAAAACCAGCTCCTGGATTCACTGATTTTTTTTAAGGGTTTTTCATGTCTCTATCTTCTTCAGTTCTGCTCTGACCTTAGTTATTTCTCGTCTTCTGCTAGCTTTTGAATTTGTTTGCTCTTGCTTCTCCAGATCTTTTATTATTAATATTTTTGAGACAGAGTCTCATATGGCCCTTCGGACTGGAGTGCAATGGTGCAATCTCGACTCACAGCAACTTCCACCTCCCAGGTTCAAGCGATTCTCCTGCCACAGCCTCCCAAGTAGCCAGGATTACAGGTGCCCACCACTGCACCCAGCTAATTTTTTATATTTTTAGTAGAGACAGGGTTTTGCTATGTTGGCCAGGCTGGTCTCAAACTCCTGACCTCATGATCCACCTGCTTCAGCCTCTCTCTAGTTCTTTTAATTGTGACATTAGGGTGTCAATTTTGGATCTTTGCTGCTTTCTCTTGTGGCCATTTAGTGCTATAAATTTCCCTCTAAACACTGCGTTAGCTGTGTCCCAGAGATTCTGGTACGTTGTGTCTTTGTTCTCATTGGTTTCAAATAACTTAGTTGTTTCTGCCTTCATTTTGTTATTTACCCAGTTGTCATTCAGGAGCAGGTTGCTCAGTTTTCATGTAGTTGTGCGCTTTTGAGTGAATTTCTTAATCCTGAGTTCTAATTTGATTGCACTGTGGTCTGAGAGACTGTTTATGATTTCCATTCTTTTGCATTTGCTGAGGAGTGTTTTACTTCCAATTATGTGGTCAGTTTTAGAATAAGTGTGATGTGGTGCTGAGAATAATGTATATTCTGCTGATTTGGGGTGGAGAGTTCTGTAGATGTCTATTAGGTCTGCTTGGTTCAGAGCTGAGTTCAAGTCCTGAATACCTTTGTTAATTTTCTGTCTCATTAATCTGTCTAATATGGACAGTGGGGTGTTAAAGTCTCCCACTATTATTGTGTGGGAGTCTAAGTCTCTTTGTAGGTCTCTAAGAACTTGCTTTATGAATCTGGGTGTTCCTGTATTGGGTGCATATATACTTAGGTTAGCTCTTCTTGTTGAATTGATCCCTTTAGCATTATGTAATGCCCTTGTCTTTTTTGAACTTTGTTGGTTTAAAGTCTGTTTTATCAGAGACTAGGATTGCAAACCCTGCTTTTTTTTGCTTTCCATTTGCTTGGTAAATATTCCTCCATCCCTTTATTTTTAGGCTACATGTCTCTCTGCAGGTGAGATGGGTCTCCTGAATAAAGGACGCCAATGGGTCTTGACTCTTTATCCAATTTGCCAGTCTGTGTCTTTTAATCAGGTAATTTAGCCCGTGTACATTTATGGTTAATATTGTTATGTGTGAATTTGATCCTGTCATTATGATGCTAGCTGGTTATTTTGCCCGTTAGTGGATGCAGTTTCTTCATAGGGTCGATGATCCTTACAATCTGGTATGTTTTTGCAGGAGCTGGTACCGGTTGTTTCTTTCCATATTTAGTGCTTCCTTCAGAAGCTCTTGTAAGGCAGGCCTGGTGGTGACAAAATCTCTCAGCATTTGCTTGTCTGTAAAAGATTTTATGCCTCCTTTGCTTACAAAGCTTAGTTTGGCTGGATATGAAATTCTGGGTTGAAAATTCTTTTCTTCAAGAATGTTGAATATTGGCCCCCACTCTCTTCTGGCTTATAGGGTTTCTGAAGAGAGATTTGCTGTAAGTCTGACGGGCTTCCTTTTGTGGGTAACCTGACTTTTCTCCCTAGCTGCCCTTAACACTTTTTCCTTCATTTCAACCTTGGTGAATCTGACAATTATGTGTCTTGGGTTGCTCTTTTTGAGGATTATCTTTGTGGTGTTCTGTATTTCCTGAATTTGAATGTTGGCCCGTATTGCTAGGTTAGGAAAGTTCTCCTGGATAATATCCTGAAGAGTGTTTTTATTCTACCCATCACTTTCAGGTACACCAATCAAATATAGGTTTGGTCTTTTCACATAGTCCCATATTTCTTGGAGGCTTTGTTCATTCCTTTTCATTCTTTTTTCTCTAATCTTGTCTTCATGCTTTATTTCATTAAGTTGATCTTCAATCTCTGACATCCTTTCTTCCGCTTGACAGATTTGGCTATTGATACTTGTCTATGCTTCACGAAGTTCTTGTGCTGTGTTTTTCAGCTTCATCGGCTCATTTATGTTCTTCTCTAAACTGGTTATCCTGGTTAGCAATTCGTCTAACCTTTTTTTTGAAGGTTTTTAGCTTCCTTGCATTGGGTGAGAACATGCTCCTTTAGCTTGGCGGAGTTCATTATTACCCACCTTCTGAAGCCTATTTCTGTCAATTTGTCAAACTCATTCTCCATCCAGTTTTGTTCCCTTGCTGGCAAGGAGTTGTGATCCTTTGGAGAAGAAGAGACATTCTGTTTTTTGGAATTTTCAGCCTTTCTGCACTGGTTTTTCCTCATCTTCATGGATTTACCTATCTTTGGTCTTTGAGGCTGGTGATCTTCGGATGGGGTTTTTGCATGGATATCCTTTTTTGTTCATGTTGATGCTATTCCTTTCCGTTTGTTAGTTTTCCTTCTAACAGGCCCCTCTGCTGCAGGTCTGCTGGAGGTCCTCTCCAGACCCTGTTTGCCTGGGTATCACCAGCAGAGACTGCCGAACAGCAAAGATTGCTGTGTGTAACTTCCTCTGGAAGCTTCGTCCCAGAGGGGCACCCATCAGATGCCAGCTGGAGCTCTCCTGTATGAGGCGTCTGTCGACCCTTGGTGGGAGGTATCTCCCAGTCAGGAGGCAAAGGGGTCAGGGACCCAACTGAGGAGGCAGTCTGTCCCTTAGCAGAGTTCAAGCGCTGTGCTGGGAGATCTGGCAGGAACATTCAAGTCTGCTGAAGGTGAGTCCACAGTCGCCCCCCTTCCCTCAGGTGCCCTGTCCCAGGGATATGGGCGTTTTTGCTATAAACCCCTGACTGGGGCTGCTGCCTTTCTTTCAGAGATGCCCTGCCCAGAGAGGAGGAATCTAGAGCGGCAGTCTGGCTACAGTGGCTTTGCTGAGCTGCAGTTGGCTCTGCACAGTTCTGACTTCCAGGTGGCTTTGTTTACACCATGAGGGGAAAATCGCCTGCTCTACTCAGTAATGGTGGACGCCCCTCCCCCAACCAAGCTCGAGCCTCTCAGGTCTTGCTGTGCTGGCAGCAAGAATTTCAAGTTAGTGGATCTTAGCTTGCTGGGCTCCATGGGAGTGGGATCCACTGAGCTAGACCATTTCGTTCCCGGGCTTCAGCCCCCTTTCCAGGGGAGTGAACGGTTCTGTCTCGCTGGTGTTCCAGGTGCCACTGAGGTATGAAAAAAACTCCTGCAGTTAGCTCGGTGTCTGCCCAAACAGCCGACCAGTTTTGTGCTTGAAACCCAGGGCCCTCGTGGTGTTGTCACCCAAGGGAATCTCCTGGTCTGCAGGTTGGAAAGACCGTGGAAAAAGCGTATTATCTGGGCTGGAATGCACCATTCTTCAAGGCACAGTCCCTCACGGCTTTCCTTGGCTGGTGGAGGAAGTTTCCCAACCCCTGGTGTTTCCTGGGTGAGGTGACGTCCCACCCTGCTTCTGCTTGCCCTCCATGGGCTACACCCACCGTCTAACCAGTCCCAATGAGATGAGTCGGGTACCTCAGTTGGAAATGCAGAAGTCACCCACTTTCTGTGCTAATCTCCCTGGGAGCTGCAGACTGGAGCTGTTCCTATTTGGCCATCTTGCCAGCCACCCGGTAATTAATCTGGATTTCTTAAGAACAATCTCAGCCGGGCACAGTGGTTCACGCCTGTAATACCAGCACTTTGGGAGGCCCAGGCGGGCGGATCACAAGGTCAGAAGTTCAAGATCAGCCTGACCAACATGGCGAAATCCTGTCTTTACGAAAAATGCAAAAATTAGCTGGGTGTGGAGGCGCATGCCTGTAATCCCAGCTACTCGGGAGGGTGGGGCAGGTGAATTGCTTGAACCCAGGAAGTGGAGGTTGCAGTGAGCAGAGATCACACCACTGCACAACAGCCTGGGTGACAGGGTGAGGCTCTGTCTCAAAAGAAAAAAAAAAGAATCTGAATGTAAGCAGTAATGAACGCTGACAAGAGCTTAAAACTGCTCATTCTAGAGTACGACAGAAAAAGCAGTGTAGTCAGAAGATCTGCCTTCCAATCCTTCTAATTTCTAATGTGGTTTACGACAAATCCATGACCTCGGTTTATCATCTAAGAGGTGACAATACCTACAAACCTATCTTAATCATAAAGAAATAATGGTATCACAAATATTACCATAAATTAGAAAAAGTGTTTATCATATTGTCTAAAGTTTATATGTAAGAAAGCAGAGGAAAATCTTAATTTTAGAGATGCTCTTTTCTTTTTTTCTAAAACAACAATAGCTACCATTTGAGTCTTATTATGTTCTACTACTTAATACTCTTGGTATATTTAAAGTATTATTCTATTTAACTTCACAACCCCATGAGGTAGGTACAGATGGAGAAACTATGATACAGAAAAGTTACCCGCTTAAGGTCACTTAGTAAGGGTCCAAGGAATGGGACTCCAGTGCCCAAGTTCTTAACTGCCTAATACCTCGGTATAAAGAGTTTTTTCTTTTTAGACGGTGTCTCACTTTGTCACCCAGGCTGGAGTGCAGTGGTGTGATCTTGGCTCACTGCAACCTCCGCCTGTCGGGTTCAAGCGATTCTCCTGCCGTAGCCCGCCAAGTAGTTGAGATTACAGGCACATGCCACTATGCTCAGCTAATTTTTTGTATTTTTAGTAGAGTCAGGGTTTCATCACATTGGCCAGGCTGGTCTCGAACACCTGAGCTCAGATTATCTACCCACCTCAGCCTCCCAATGTGCTGGGATTATAGGCGTGAGCCACTGCGCGCCTGGCCTGTATCTGGTGTCCTAATAGTATCCCTGTAAACATCCAATTTACAAAACCTGGAAAATCTACCATCCATTTAAAAATGTAGGTACCTTTAACCATGACTGATTCTAGCCTGTTAATTCATCTCTACAAACCTTCTTACATATAATGCTCCTAGCAGGTAATCATATCACTTTTTCTACTTTGGGCAAAAGGATTTCCTGCTACTGCCAAGTGTATATGCTCTGTCTATTCTGACTTAAGTTACAGACGTCAGTCCTGCTGTTTAATGTCCCATTCTTTTCAGAATAGATTTTTAAAAAATGCTAATTAGGTACTTAACGGCCTTAGCCCTCACATTGAACTTTCTCTTCGACAAAAGCCCTTGGAGACAGAAAAAATACAAGGAGCTCCTGACCAATGAAACAACTTAAAATAGGGCTATAAAGGAATAAAAGTTCATATTCTCCTTAGTTTATATACTACACCGCCTCAAAGCAGCTCAAATGACTGGATCCTACATAGTAGCTGAGGAGAGTACAAATTTTTAAGAAAATATTTCTTAAACTTTTTTATACTCTGAGTGACTGAGGCTAGAAAAACAAATTGTAGAGTGTGATTAATATGCTAATGAAAATGGTAGCTATAATTGAGTTTTTGTAAGAAGAGAGAAGGTACAAATTTGAAATACTATTCTAGAAAGATGATGATCCCTGGGCCCTAAATAAATTTTGATCAGTTTTAACGTGTTATGTATAACTCTGTTTAATTGGCATCTGTATCTCAGAAATATAATTCAGATACTGTATTAGATCACAGAACTAGGTACCAAGGAATTTAAGCAAAAATTCTGAAATTCTGCAATGCTTTATCAGTATCAGCATACTAGAATTCAAGGTATCTTAGATATCACTGAGACTAACCACTTTACAAATTATACAACTGGCCCAGAAAAATAATGATTTGCAAACATCAGTTATTCAAATAAAGCAGAATTTGGACTAGAATTCTGGTTCCCAGATTCCTTGTTCAGGGACATTTATGATGTACTGTCTTAAACATACCCCTTTACCAAAGTTAAAATAATAAGATTACAAGGACATTTAATTTTTAAAAGTTTGTCTTTATTTAAAACAAATTAGATGAAACATTCCATGAAGTCAGATTCTGATTCTGTTTGTGGAGGTGGAAAGAAGAAAACGTTTCTTTTAAATTCACTTACTTTACCACTAATTTACTCCAAGTCATTAAGCACTGATCATATTTATAACAGTCCTAGGTGCTGAAGGGTATGCAAATTTTCTTTCAAAATAAATGTAAAATAGTGGCTGATCTAAAGCAATACGTACGATAGTGGGGCAAGGCAGACATAGATGGCACATCCAAAAATATATAGTACTTTCTATACATTTGGTCAGACTTAGAACACCATAATTTTTCCATGAGGTATAAATTACTCAGAGTTCATTTTAACTAACTTTGGTGGGTATTAAATATAATTAAAGCTTGGTATGTGGAAATTATAAAGAGAATTATATTTAGTTGTTTTATTTCTATGAGGAGGAGGAGGAAGAGGAGGAGGAGAAAATAGCCCATGGTTTGGGTTTGATGCACAAAAGTTTTGCTTAGCTTATTCAGTATTAGCCTACAGTATTTTTAACGTACTTGAAAATCCTGTCATTATTTAAAAAGTAGATTTCTCATTTTAAGAAATCCAAATTTGTGATTTCTCTTGAAAATCAGATGATTTGACAATGTCATCTCACAGCTAGAACCGAATTAATGTGATTGTCCTCTTTAAACATCTGCTTTCCGATTCACCACAAACACCAACACTCCCTATACTCTCAAAGGTTGTAGCATTCAGGTTTTTCTAGGAATCTGATTTTGGGACTCTTGTTTTAAAGCAAGTTTTTCTTTTCTTTTTTTTTTTTTTTTTCCGAAGGGAGGAGGCAGATAAGTGGGAAAAGAGAAGAAAGAAAAGGGTAGAGCAAATTCTGCTGTGAAATTATATATTCAGGGATTCCTCCCCACTATGCTATTTGGGATATGGTGAACAAGAACTTCATTCATTATTTACTGAACAGGTACCTAATATATATCAGATGTTAAATTAGGTACCAGGAATACAGCAAGAACAGACTTGGTCCTTATTCCTATAGTGCTTATCAATCTAGTAAGCTCACACAAAGAAGTCACACAAATATAAAATTCCAACTGTGCAAATGATATGAAGAAGAGCAGCATAATGCTCTACTAGTCTATAATTTTGGAATCTAACTTGAGTAGTTGGGTGAAGGCTTCCCTGAAGCAGCATTGCACCCTGGAGTTGAGAGTTAACTAAGCAAAGGAGGAGGAAAGAACATTTTAAGTAGCAGGAAAATAAAATGGAATGGCTTTGTGGCAGAAGGAATATGGCAAGTACAAAGGACTAAAAGAATGTTTAATGTGGTGAAATGGTGAGGAATGAGGAACATAGTTTGAGATTAGGCTGGAACCATGAAGTGCCTTGTAGTATGTATAAAACTCTCTCCATTCTAATGAGTAACTAGATCCAACGGAGGAATTTAGGGGTGGGGCTTTTTTTTTTTTTTTTTTCTGAGACGAAGTCTCACTCTGTTGCCCAGGCTGGAGTTTAGTGATGCGATCTTGGCTCACTGCAACCTCCGCTTCCCAGGTTCAAGCAATTCTCCTGCCTCAGCCTCCCGAGTAGCTGGGACTACAGGTGCGCGTCACCACAACCAGCTAATTTTTGTATTTTTTAGTAGAGATGGGGTTTCACCATATTGGCCAGGCTGGTCTCGAACTCCTGACCTCGTGATCTGCCTGCCTAGGCCTCCCAAAGCGCTGGGATTATGGGTGTGAGCCACTGTGCCTAGCCAGGTGAGGTTTTTATAATAGATTTTTGTTTCAAAAAACTCTGGCAACACTGTGGAGAATGGGCCTCTGCTGGGGGTCAGAGTACACAGACACACCAATTAGAAGGCTAACTGCCATGGGCTAGTTAATAGATGCTAGTAGCCTGGAGCAGACTTTTTGAAGGGGAGAAGTGAATGGACTTAAGAGATATTAGGAGGTAACAGGATTTGGTGATGCAGTGAATGTGCGGAATGAGGGAGAAAGCAATATTGAGAAGGACTCAGATGTTTCTGAATTATATAAATAACTGGATAGCAATACTAGTCACAGAAATGGGGAACAAAAGAGGAGAACCAAGTTGTGTGTATGTGTGTGTGTTCTGAGTTGGGATCTTGCTCTGTCACCCAGGCTGGAGTACAGTGGCACAAACATTGCTTACTGCAGCCTCGAACTCCTGGGCTCAAGTGATGCTGCCACCTCCGCCTCCCAAATTGCTGGGATTACAGGCAGAGCAACTGTGCCCGGTTCAAGAACCAGGTTTTGATGAATATAGGTGTGGGGTGGGAAAGGAGGAGGAAAGATCATGTTGAATCTGAGTGCATCAGATATCATGAAGATGTCAAATCAGTGCAGAAGCTACAGAGCCAGCTCAGAGTAGTATGGGTGAGTAAGGATCGGAGATAAGTGTGTGAGTCATCTGTTTTTAAGTGGCATGATGTCACAAAAGGGGATGTGATCACTTGGAAAGAAGAGGGGATCTAGGCTTAAGTGTTTAGAAATCTCAACCTCTCTGGTGGCAAGACAGGCATATGGCTTAAAAAGAAGCTATCAAGGTAACAAAAAAATCAGGAGAATGCTATTCAATGTGCTAGCCAGTGTTAAGGGGAAAGATATGGGGGGTCAGTTGCTGCTGAGAAATTAATTTGAATGAGGACTGAAAAATGTCTAATGAACTTGTTGACATGAAGGTCACCATAAGCCATAGGCAACAACTATTTTGTAGAGAGATGGGGGAAAGGCAGATTAGAGCGGCTGGAGAAGTGAGAAAATGGTAATATATGCATGGTCACCTCTGAGGGAAGTTTGATTATGAATAAAGGTATTAGGCAGCTTTTGGCTTTATCAAGCCTCTTTGTTTTTTCTATTTTATTACTCAAGACTCATCTCCTTTGGATTTATCCTGTTCTTTTTCTAACATAAATTAGATGATTAGCTTATTAAATTTCAGTTTTTTTCTAATGTAAATATTCAAGGTTCTAAATTTAGTTCTGCATGCAACCTAGCTGCATAATTCAAGTTCTGATATACAGTATTTTTATTATCATATGGTATTCTTAAATGCCATTGGAATTTCTTCCTTTACCCATGTTGTTCATAACTGTTTTAAAAATTTCTAAATGAACCTTTGTTAAGTTGCTTTTTGTTTGTAGTTTTTTTAAGAGACAGGGTCTTGATACATTGCGTAGGCCTGGACTCAATCTCCTGAGCTCAAGTGATCCTCCCGCCTCAGCCTCCAGAGTAGCTGAGATTACAGACACGTGCCACCATGCTCAGCTTTACAAGTTACTTTTGTTACTGAATTCTGGCTTGTTGTTTTAGGGGTGTGAGAATGTAGACTACGAAATCCCAATTATTTAAAATTTAACAATAGCTAACAATCAATAGTACATACCATGTCCCAAACATTTTTTATGACGTATATAATTTTCACAGTAATTCTACGGGGCAGATATTATTCTGATTTTTATAAGGAAAATAGGCACAGAAAAGGTAAGTGATTTACCCAAGTAACTTAACCAAGTTACACAGAGCTGATAAATGATGGAGCTGCATGTTGTACATTTCTTCTCTGCTTCAGCTTTTATTCTTGGAGTAAATTGCAAAGGCCTGAAATTTTTAAAATCAACTTCATTGAAATATAATTTATGTACAACACACTGCATGCATTTAAGGTGTACAATTCTGAGTTTTAAGAAAGCTGTACAACCTTTGAAACTATCACAATCAAATACAGAATATTTCCCTATCCATTCAATTTCACCCTGCCCCCTTTTTGTAAGTCCTCCCTTCTGCTCTAGATCCCAGGAAACTAGTGATCTGTTTTTTGTGACCACAGGTTTGCACTTTCTAAAATTTAATATAAATGAAATGATACAGTGTGAGCCCATTTTTCCCTGGCTTCCTTCATTCATCATACTGATTTTGAGATTAATCCATGTTGTTGTGTCAATAGTTTGTTTCTTTGCTTTTACTACTGAGTAGTATTCCTTTGTATTGGTGTATTTTGTTCATTCATTTCTGATGAACATCTGGGTTAATTTCAGTTTTGAGCTATTGTGAATAAAGCTATTATGTACATCCATGTTCAAGTTTTTATAGGAATATATGCTTTCATTTCTCTTGGGTAAATATCTATAATGGCCAGATTTTTCTCCATAAGTTTTGTTTTGAGACAGGGTCTTGCTATGCTGCCCAGGCTGGTCTTGAGCTGCTGGGCTCAAGTGATCCTCCTGCCTCAGTTTCCTGAGTAGCTGGGACTATAGGCCTGTGCCACCACACCTGGCTTCTGTAACGGCTAGATTTTATGACAGGCTTATGTTTTTTGACAACTGCTACACTGTTTTCCAAAGTGGTTGTAAAACTTTACATTCATATAATCAGTGTAGGAGTTCCAATTAATCCACAGTTTGGTCAATAGTTGGTATTGTCACTCTTTTAAATTTTAGTCCTGCTAATCAATGTTTAGTGGTAGCTCAATGTGAGTGTAATTTTTGTTTTCCTAATAACTAATAATCTTGAGCATCTCTTCATGTGTTTCTTGGCTATGCATATATCTTCTTTTGTGAAGTATCTGTTCAAATCATTTGTTCATTTTTACTGGATTTTCTTATTATGAGTTCTTTATATATTTTGGATAAATGTACTCTGCCAGATACATGTGCTGCAAATACTTCCTCCCAGTCAGTGGCTTGCTTCTTCATTATCTGTCTTGCAAAAAACAAAAGTTTTAAATTTTGATAAAGTCTCATTTGTCAATTTTGGTTCATGCCTTTTTGTTTACTACGAAACCTTTGCCTCCTTCAAGAAAACATCTTCTCCTGTCTTCTACACATTTTAGCTTTTACCGTTAGGTCTATGATCTATGTCAAGTACATTTTATAGTGTGAAGTAAAAATCAATGTTCATTTTTCCCATATGAATATTCAATTATTTTGGAACGATTAGTTGACAAAACTTTTCCCCCACTAAATTACCTTGGCACTTTTGGGGAAAAAAAATCAGTTGATTATATACATACAGGTCGAATTCTGGATTCTCTATCCTGCTCCATTGATCTATATGTCTATCTTTACCCCAGTATTACACTCTCTTGATTACTGTAGTTTTATAGTTACTCTTGAAGTAGTGTGATCCTTACTAAGTCCCTCGTATGTCCACGCATATTTTAAAACCATCTTGGCAACAGCTACCAAAATATCCTGCAAAAATTGTAATAGGAATTGCACTGAATTTATAGGTCAAATTGAGGGAGAAATAACACCTTAAAAACAATGAGCTTTTCAGGGTATATTTTTCCATTCACTGAGGCCTCTTTAATTTCTCTCAATGTTTTGTAGTTTTTCTTGCAGAGGTCTTGCACATGTCTTATTTATTCCTAAGTATTTTAATTTTTTGACACTATTGCATGTAGAATTGTTTTTGTTCTCGAAACAGGGTCTTGTTCTGTCGCCCAGGCTGGAGTGCAGTGGTACAACCTTGGCTCACTGCAGCCTTGATCTCCTGGACTCAACTGATCCTTCCACCTCAGTGGCTGGAATTATAGGCACATGCCACGGCACCTGGCTAATTTAAAAAATTTTTTTGTAGAGATGAGGTCTATACTGCCCAGGCTGGTCTTGAACTTCTGAGCTCAAGTGATCCTCCCAACTCGGTCTCCCAAAGTGCTGAGATTAAAGGCATGAGCTACCATGCCCCGCCAAGTGGAATTTTTATATTTCATTTTTGTTTTCTGCTAGTATATAAAGAGTTACATCCTATAAGCTTAGATATTACTTCCTGTAGTTATCTATAGATTAGAATTTTTGACCTAAGAAATTGTGTCACCTACAAATAGCAACAATTTTACTTCTGTTTTTCTAATTTTCAAACCTTTTTCTTTCCCTTGCCTATTGCAATGGCTAAGACCTCCAGCACAATGTTGTGAAGTACTTTGTTCTTGTCCTAGGTAATACGCGCTAAATATTTCTTAAGTATAATGTCAGCTATAGGCTTTTTGAAGATGTTTTTTATTAGACTGAAAAAATTCCCCCTTTTCCCTCATTTACTAAAAGTTAATTTTAAAAAATCATCTATGGTTGAATTTTGTCAAATTCTTCTTTCTGCATCTATTGAGATGATCATATGATTTTCTCCTTTACACTACACATATGGTTTTTATCACATTGATTATTGAAGTTTTTTTTTTTTTTGAGATGGAGTCTTGCTCTGTCACCAGGCTGGAGTACAGTGGTGTGATCTTGGCTCACTGCAACTTCTACCTCCCAGGTTCAAATAATTCTCCTGCCTCAGCCTCCCAGGTAGCTGGGACCACAGGCACACGCCACCATGCCCAGCTAATTGTTTTTATTTTTAGGAGAGCTGGGGTTTCACTGTGTTAGCCAGGTCTTGATCTCTTGACCTCATGATCTGCCCACCTTGGCCTCCCAAAGTGCTGGGACTACAGGCCTGAGCCACCGCGCCAGGCCAGTGTTTTCAAGTTTACTTTAAATATGTTTTCACAAAGCCCACCTTGGATATGTTGAGCTTTCTGGATTCGAAACTTTGATGTCTTTCATAAATTTGGGTAAACTCTTATTTTCCCTTTGAATAATTTCTCTATAATTCCAATTACACATATGTTGGACCTGCTCATTATTTCCTCATTCTCTCTTCACCCATTGGTTGTATCTTCCATCTTTTATTTCTCTGGGCTATATTCTGAGTGATTTTTTTTTCCTGAGATCTTCTAGTTCACTTTTTCTTTTTAACTGTGTTTAATCTGTTTTAACCATCCATTTCAGTTCTTAATTTTTTCATTAACAATGATTTCCAAATGTGCCAATTTTAAGTTTTACATTTCAAGTGTTTAATTCATAAATGAGTAATTATTGTGTACTATGTATTTGATAATTCTGGTATCTGCAATTCCCCAGTGTGAGTTTTGATTCTGAACCCATGTTTTTTGGAATTTTATCTGTCAGAAGTCTGGGTTTTAAGTACATTCCTCCACAGATGCTTTGCATCTGCTTCTTATAGCTCCTTGAGGTTAGTATCAAGCAAGGATAAGTATGTTTTCAAGTTAGATCTCCTGAAACCCCCAGTTCACTCACAGAACTGATGTGAATTTAGGCTTCAAACTTGTACAAGAATGAGCTTGTTTTGCATTCCCAGGGAAGACTTTTATTTCCCAATGTGTACCCCCTATCTAGCTCTGAGGACCTGTTTATTTTCCTAGTTGATCCACTGAAGATGTACACTTAAAGGATTGTGGCATTATGCTAGACGGGATGAAGTCTTTAATAAGACCTCACTGCAAGGCACAGCCTGCAATGACACCTCCCTACACCCTCAACGCACAAAATTAAAATCTGGGCAGTAGGATAGCACGAGGCAGCTGAAAACCACTCCTGCTCTACCCTCAAGACACACATTTGTGTGATATTGTATCATTCTGCATTTGCTGTTTTTGTTGTTGTTAGTTTTTTTTTGTGTGTGTGTGTGGCAGTTTCTGGCCTTTTCTCGCCAGCCCAATCATGCATTGAAAAAGACTGACTACTCTCTGCAGCACTGTTAGGCATTTTTCTGAATCTATGGTCAGCCAGATGACCCCGGCTTCTACTTCTTTAAACCAGGAGTCATATGCAGTGGATGAAAGGGGAAGAAGGACTTTGCTAGACAGTGGAAAAGGTTTCAAACAGTGTGAAAATGGGAAAGCAAGTTAGAGAAGCACCAAGTAATAAATAAATGATACATCCAGGAAAGTTCATGGTATAGAAGAAATTACTTGATAAGACTTCATAGCACCTGAGCTATATAATAGTCTCACATCTGATACATATTAGCGATGTAATTTTGGACAAATCACATCCATGTCTACGTATTTCATGGGGGTTGTGAAAATAAATGTTACAAAGTGCTTTGAAAATACCAATTTCACAACATATAAGGCATTATAATCATGTCTTTTGTTACAGGTATGTATCTGAAACTTCAGCTTCACAGATGATTTCAAGAGAAATAAGATCAAGATAGTGAAAAAATTTAGTAGATTCAGACAAAAACAGTTTATAGTCAGTTATGGATAAAAGTCAAACATTGAACTAAACCACTATTCCTGGTAAACAGTAACTGACTCAGGATATGAGACTTATCTTACAGACTTTTCTATTTTGTAGAATTTGTTGAAACTAAATTAGCAAAGCCCTAATTAGTATGGGCCATTTGCCATGAGATAAAAATAGTTTCATTAAACAAAACTCTATATTGTATGAAATCTTTTAGGCAGAAAATAGATTCCAGACAGTATATAATTTACCTCAAATGTTCATCAAAATAAAGTTAACCCCTACATTTCAGATGACTAAATATTTTCTAAATTTTGACCTTTTTATAAAGTGTCATTCAATAATATAATCACCATTGTTCTAGTTGCTAGAGATAAAAATATGTAAAATATTCTTTCTTATCATCAAGGAATTTCTATTTTAGGTGGTAGAAGTATGATTTCCACTTCTGTGGGAAATCAAAGAACAGAAAAAAATCAATGAACCTGTAAGCTGACTTGCACATTATTTGAAGTATAACAATATAAGAATATATCTACTGGTAGGGACAATCATAGCATCCATAAATGTAAGAGTTAAGATTTTGAATTTAATTTTCCTAGCTGTTTTGGCATTGCGATTAAGTCACTGTACTTTATCCTGATTAAGCAACTGGCACTCCTAAGACCAAATTGGAAGTAAGAACTTCAATATGTTGAAGATGAACTCATTGATTTTGGCATGCATCACAACACTTCAAGACGGTATACCATCAACTCTCATTAAAAAAAAAAAAATTTAGATTCAGGAGGTTCACATGCAGGTTTCTTACATGGATATAGTGCGTGATGCTGTCAACTCTCCTTTTAAGTCGTTCAACATGTTCTAATGGTAGACAGAATCAGTTTTACCAGATAGTCTGTTTTAAATATTGAAGTCTTCTCCGGTAAAAGTCCAGGAGTGTGAACCTTTCTCTGGTAAAGCTCATGTCCTACCTATCCTGCCAGAAGTTCAATAGTTCAATATGTGTTTTTAGATTAGTGTACAAGGTGGTTTTTTCCCCCCTCTCTCTCAACTCTCGGTTTCCAGGAGGTTAATTACGAGACACTGAGAAGCTCAATTGTTTAAGAAAGGGCTAGTTTCCTTCATCTTATTTCAAGTATAGACACCAAAAAAAAAAAAAAAAGATCCTTCTTTTCAAAAACATGAGTTTTAGAATATCTGCCAAAATGTATTCAAAGTAGTAGGGTTTGTTTTACTTTTTATACTGATCCACGGTTCTTTATAACTAAGTCCTGAAAGCTACTCTTAGTGAGAATCAGAAAAAACAAATGCTTTAAATAAGTGAAAAGTAATATGGAATTGGTATTTAATACGGCATACAGTAAAGACAGAGTGAGTTGGTAATCAAGACACACACAACTATTCAAAAAAGATAGAGGGGCTTTTGGTTAAAAAAAAATTAAACATCAGTTAAGTCTTATATTTATCACCACGTAGGCTTTCCCTTCCACTTTGCTATAATATGAAGAACTCACTAGGAAAAACTTCATTAATTCAGAATGATCAATGGGAAGTATACTTCCAGTTATCTGGAATTGATATAAAAATCTGAACTCAAATACTCTCTTAAATACAGGTTCCTGGCGATTTTCTGTAATGAAAAGAGAAATGATTTCTGGTTAAGATATCTCCTTTCAAATAGGCTTTCAAAAACACTGACAATTTGTTGTCTTAAGTACAATTGTGTCCTAAAATCGCTAATTTGATTATAAAAAGAAAGGGCAGACAAACAACTCGCACCCTTTTTAGCAGGCATTACAAAGGAAAAAAGCTTTATCCCAGCTTCTTTCCAAATTATGTTTTTCAGGTTAACAGAGTTTTATCGTTTTAAAAAAAGTACATCACACATTTAACAGGAAGACTTTTAGACTTTAAATTCTTCCTCACTAGCTTGAGTATTAGCTGAAAGTCTGAAGACCCAATCTAGATACTCTGTGGATTCTATGCTATATAAGCTTACCTTCAGGATTTTGAGCTTAAATATATATCCTTTTCTGTGATGGTGTTTACCCACTTTGTGTTTATCTGAGGGAGCTACTGACTGGGAGATGGTAAAAAGGGAACCTTCTGGGACACGGAAAATGCTTTATATCTTAATCCGGGTGGTGGTAACACGGGTGTACACAGATGTAAAATTTCATCTAGGTGTGCATTTAAGATTGTGGACTTTATGGTATATGTTATACCTCAAGAAGTAAAAAAGAGTGTTTAATCCATTTTATGAAATGCCTACCAACTATTTTACAGTGAATCATTCATATGATTTTGTAAATCAAAATGTATAGGGAAAAAACAAGTCATCTGATGCTCTTGGCATAAAAATCGCTAGTCACTTTCAGGTAAACATCTGAAGCTGGAGTAAAAGCTTCAGTGTTGAGAAGTCACTAACACACTATCTGAAATGGTGGCAGGAAGATTACAATGTATCAGTTTAAGTATAAAGGGTAGAAGTGTTATAACAGTTTAAACGACAACTAGATTAGAACAACCTCAAATAAGTGACATGACTATGGCATCATTACCTGATTTGTGATAACCTATGCTGCTTATTTCCGCTTACTGCTTTGAGGTTTTGTCATGGTATTGTTTGGACTTTCAAAGGATGGAGAAGGAAAATAATAAAAGTTAAATTAGTTTTGTTGTTTTCAACTATTGTTTTTAGTGTGCTAAAGAGTTGACGTTATGACTGATTTTAAAATTATGCATTTTACTTCCTATTTATTAAAGGAGAAAAGAGTTGGTTTATGCAGGAAATATAAACACTTAATCTACGTCATTTAAAAAAAAAATTTTTGCTTGGAACTACATTAATTCCATCACCTCCAAAAAAGCCTTTGAGAGGATTAGCTGCATAAGGCCAATATTATTCTATATTAGTCTGTATTAAGCATATGATGTCACCTTGCTTCCTCCCCTCCTCAAGCTTTTCTTTTGGTGGGAAGGAGGACTTTTTTGGGGGAAATTCTCAAAATATTATGGCTTAAATACCACAAGCTGACACACATGATTGACAACCTTACACTCCCAAACCTGTTTGAAATGGGTCAAATACCTAAGCGCTGCAGAACAATGCAATCCAACCAGCAATTCCCCATAAAAGAGAAAGGGGGTGTGATTAGGTTCCAGATATTAAGCAAGTTATTGCAAAAACAGTTTGGTGGTTTTGTTTCTGCAATAGGCACAGGTTGAGCTAGTATATTTTTCTCTTAATTAGCTCCAAAAAAGACTATGCTATAGGAGGTAGGATAAACCACTAAAGCATGAAGCAACTGGGACAAACATTAAGGGCTTTATGGAGGTCCTTATCCTGATCCTCAGCATTGGTTATTGATCATCAACCCCGTTGGGGAACTATCGAACGAAATTTGCGTGAGGCTTATCGAGCCACGGGAAAGGAGATGCAGGAGGGAATATAAGCTTCTAATAAAAGAAACGCAGCAACAATAGCAGAGGAACAGCTCTGCCTGGTGACGTAATGGCTGGCAGCAGTCCAGCTTCAGCAGAGCTGCTGCTACCTCAGCATCCAACCTCCCTCAACACAGTCCGGCTTCGGCAGAGCCACCGGGGCTGCTACTTCTTGAGATGCCACTTTGTTGGTGCCACCAACGCCTTACCTCAGAGGGCCAGAACATCAAACAAAGGGTTCGTTCCGTTGCTGTTTTAAGTTGTCAGACACACACACTCTCACTCACTCACCCCCTAGCCCTGGACCCCTCAATAATCGAGCCAATCATCCACTTAAGTTTAGGACGAAAACACTGGCTCACACTCCAGGTGTGCCTCAGTTTCCCCAGGCTGGTTTCCAGTCCGCCTCTAACTGCCCACCCCCCCATCCCCGCTGGTCCTCAGCGGGAGTTGATCCCGGCGGCCCCACGCACCCGCCCGGGCCCCGCATGCCGGCCCTCCTGCCTTACCTCTGCCAGGTAGAGGTTGAGGAGACAGAGCGTGGAGAACTGGAGACAGGAGGGGAAGCAGTAGAGCAGCCAGTGGGGGAAGAAGTGCAGGTGAGCGGGCGGCCGGAGCAAGGGCAGGGAGCCGCTGAGCGAGAAGGCGGCGGAGAAGAGGGTGGTCCTGAGCGCTGCCCACAGGAGACAGAGGAAGAGGCAGAGGCTCTGGTAACTCAGCCGCCGCTCGCGGTACAGGAGCAGCCGCCACAGCTGCAGGTAGGCAAAGGCGAACAGCGCGGCGTAGAGCAGGGCGTGCAGGACGCTCAGCGCCAATTGCACCGAGCCCGGCACCGCGGCGCCTGAGGCGGCAGCGACG
>NW_012119265.1:826044-881103 GCF_000951035.1 Colobus angolensis palliatus | reverse complement strand
GCGAGCGCGGGAAGGAAGGGGCTGGACTCGGAGCCGCCGTCGAAGGGGAGAAGGACTGCCCCCTTACCCCCCACCCACCCCAGCCTCTAACCCCAGGAAGCGCCGTGACGGGACCCGGAGTCCCGCGCAGAGCAGCCGCGGCTCCCCCCGACCCCGCCTCCTCTTTCCCCCCACCCCTCGGGGGTCTCGGCTCCTCCTGCTGCGGCTCGGCTCCGTAGCTGCAAAAAACAACTCTCGGCTGGAGACAATCAGCTGAGAAACCCGAGCATTTGAGGCGCTCGCTCCGCACTGTGGGCTCGCGCCGATTGGCCTAGCCAGGCACGCCCCCTGAGCGCCGTGCTCGGAAGGCCACGGGCCGCCGTACCCGTCCGCTCGAGGGCCCCGCGATGTGATTGGGGGCTTAATTTCCCTATTTTCTCCCTCCCCTGTACTTCCCACCCACGCTGCTGATTGGATCTGCTACTGCACCGCCCGTTCGCGCCGGCGGGAGGACTCTGTAATCGTCTGTCACTCTCGCTCCGCCCACCGCGCTTCCCATTGGTTAGAGAGTGCCTCACGTAGGGAGCACGAGGAGAAGGAGGTGCTTCGCAGGTTGTTTTTTTGTCCAGGAGGCCGACTTCGTCGAGTCGGTGGTTGCCGCAGACTAGGAAGGAGCGGTGCTACACCTTCGCAGGTTGGCAAAGTGGTTCCAGGCTACCCGGCTAGTCTGGCACGGCCCGGCCTTCTGCCTCCTACTCCGTCGCGTGGCGGCGGGAACTGTTGGCCGCGCGGCCTCGGGAACGGCCCTGGTCCCCGCCCGCAGGTCCCGGGCAGGTAGGTGGCAGCGCCGGTCCTTCAGGCTGTGGGTTCTGCCTGCAGACCCGGGGATTCAGACGAAGCGGCTTTCTGTAGCCAGAGCTGCACTGCAGAGCTCCGGAGTCTGACTTAGGACACCCGCCTCTGGGTCACCGAAGGGCCTCACCGGGAGCCTCCTGAGGGCGTTTTACCTTCTGTTTTCGCTGCATGAACGGCGGGAAACACCGGAGCCCTTTGTGGGTCAAGGGGATGGAAAGGGGCAACGGGGAGAACCGGAGCTCTTAAGTGAAAGACACTTCCCTCCCAAGGGATATGTCTCTTGAGGAGTAATAGTAGTGTCAGATGGATGTTGAAGCGATCTGTGAGCAGGGGGAAGCTCGTTCTTTCAAACTTAGAATTTGGGAAGATGCTCTGGGCTTAAGTTTTGGGAAAAAGGCAGAAACAGATTTGTAAGTCTGATGATTGCCTGGAGAGGAAGTAGAATGTTCTGTACTGTTTAAATTCCACATGTATTGAAGCCCTTGGACCTGTGTATGGTAGCGCTATTCCTGGGGCTGAGAGAGAAAATACATGCTATGTTACTGCTGTAAAGAAGCGAGGAATAATCATATCGACTAATGTGTATTAGGCCGGCACATAGTTATTGACTTTTTTTTTTCCTATTTGGGAATAAAATTAGCAAGTAGTGCAAAATTAAGAGGAAATAATTTGTTTTCTTTAGGATATACAGCACATTACGAATTCAGTATCCTTGTGAAAGACATTGCCACGTTTATTGGAGCAACCAAGACCCAGCTTTTCTTACCTCACCATCCTTTGTCCTATGCTTTTTTTTTTCTTTTTTTCATGCAGGGTCTCGCTCTGTCACCCAGGCTGTAGTGACAGTTCACTGCAAACCTCTACCTCCTGGGCACAAGCAGTCCTCTCACCTCAGCCTCCCAAGTAGCTGGGACTACAGGTACTGTTGCCATATGCCCGGCTGATTTTTTTTGGGGGGGAGAGACGGGGTTTCACTGTATTGTCCAGGCTGGCCTTTGTCGTATGCTTTGCCGAAGAAGAGTGTTGCTGTCTTTTTTTCCTAGCTAAGTATTCCACAGGGAACTTTAAAGTCTATGTTGTAGAGTCTGGGACAGTCGTTTTTCCAGGTACCAGATACTAGTGTGGTTCGAGTTCCTTAAAGGTTTGCTGACACACTGTAGTAGATGTACAGGCCCGGCACTGTTAACCTAGACATCCCTCAGATGAAACGTTCAGTTGAGCAGGTAGAGAGTGCAGTGTATGAGAGGGTACGGCTTGCTCTAAGAAGTTAACAGGCCTAATCCAACATCTATGCTTTGGAGTAGGATTTTGTTTATTGGAACGTAAGAACTTCATCTCATGTGTTTTTAGAGAATGTGATTAGGGCAGGACACAATTCTCTTCAAATAGGAGACAGGATGCTCATGACAGCAGTGCTGTAATTGATTGCAGTAATGTGCTTAAGCATTTAAGCATAAAATCAGAGTTGTGTGGTTTTAGGCACTTGTCAAAATCAAGGGCACCGCATATTCTCTGCCATGGCCTATTTGCATCTTCCATAATCATTAATGTGCACATTTCAAGTCATCAATAGACTTTTACTATAGAAGTGTTTTTCTCCTATATTCTCTGCTCAAAGTGATAGTAAACATCTGGATGGTACCTATACTAATTTTAGGTCTTTGTCTGTGAGACTTACCTGCCACCTGCCATGTGTCAGTAGAAGCAAGTCTGGATAGCCTCCTCCTTTCTTCTTTTTTGGGGAATGGGAGTGTGTATATAGAGTTGGGGGGTGAGGGTGCAGGTAGAGGATTTTTCTCCCAACTGCTTTGGAAAGGCTCTAAAGGGGAGAGATGTTGACTCCTTTTATTGCCTCCTTGGGTCTGAAATGATAAACTGTGTTGAGATCTAATCAACATTTTATTTGAGGCTGGTTCAGTGAGCAGGTTCTGTTCTCCAGTAGCAGCATTAAACTAAGCAAGCTGACTTCAGACAGAATGTTCTTAGGCACGAACTTTGTAAGCATTATATGCTCCATTTGTTGCAAAATAGGAAGTGTGTCTTTTTCCTGAGTATGATGGCCACAGATGTTGATACAATTTATTTAATAGTTACAGTTGTTAATTTCCTTCTTTTCTGAGAGGGAAAGCCATTAATTTTATGGTTAATCATGAGGGAATATTAGGCCTATAAAGAGGGAACTAACCAAGGGTTTCCTAGAAAAGCTTGGTGTCAGTTTCTAAAATTTAAATGTGTCCAAATGCATAAAGATTTAATATTGTTGTTCTGAGAGGACAGATGACCCTATCATAGTAGTCTTTCAACCATTTAAAAGCAGAACTGTTTGGGTCGGGCGCGGTGGCTCACGCCTATAATCCCAGCACTTTGGGAGGCCGAGGCGGGCAGATCATGAGGTCAGGAGATCAAGACCATCCTAGCTAACACGGTGAAACCTTGTCCAAACTAAAAATACAAAAAATTAGCCGGGCGTTGTGTTGGGCACCTGTGCTCCCAGCTACTGGGGAGGCTGAGACCGGAGAATGGCATGAACTGGGGAGGCGGAGCTTGCAGTGAGTGGAGATTGCACCTCTACACTTCAGCCTGGGTGACAGAGCGAGACTCTGTCTCAAAACAAACAAACAAACAAAAAAAACCAGCAGAACTGTTTGTCAATTGCTATTGCATACGGTACCCTATACCAAAATGGGATTGGTGGGGCTAACGAGGGCTACCAGCTGTTCTACCTGCCTTAGGAACACAAAGGCAAATCCTTAAACTGTCTCCTTACTAACAAGAAGACTAGCGTTTTCTCTTGAAGTGCTTCCTCCTTGATGTCCTTTGGAGCTTAATATTCGGTTGCTGAACAAAGCACACTTGTATTGCCTTTAACATTTTATGTGCACGCTTTGGCCCTTTTTTTTTTTTTTTTTTTTTTTTGAGATGGAGTCTTGCTCTATTTCTCTCACGGAGGCGTTCTTACAGTGGGTTACCCTCTTGTATTAGTCTTTAGTTAAACATGTCACTCATTGTTTCTATTATTTAAATGAGCTGTGCAAACACACTTCTTTAGAGTTTAGGGATGAGACAAAAGTTACATCTTACGTGCCTACTGTGATCCATGCTAGCAGGACCATTATACTGAAGAATTGAGGGCCTCTTCCAGCCCAAAGGGTCAAAGTCTTCATGTAGTTGGGAGGTATATCTGTAGTATTGGCAAACATGCTATGGAAAACATTTACCTGTGACTTTTCCTGTCTCTTAGTATTCGCATCTGTTGTAATAATAGTCAAATTGCATTTTAAAGAGTCATCTTATGTTCAAGTCATAATCCTTTTACCCATTAGTATGACCAGGTCTATTAATAGTGCTAGACTGGGTTATACTGTGGAAACAACCCCGAAACATTAGGAGTTTAAAATAATAGTTTATTTTGTTTTTTTCCTGAGATAGAGTTTCACTCTTGTTGCAGGCTGGAGTGCAATGGTACAATCTCGGCTCACGGCAACCTCCCCCTCCTGGGTTTAAGCGATTCTCCTGCCTCAGCCTCCTGAGTAGCTGGGATTACAGGCACCAGCCACCACGCCTGGCTAATTCTTTTGTACTTTTTAGTGGGGTTTCACCATGTTGGCCAGACTAGTCTCGAACTCCTGACCTCAGGTGATCCACCTGTCTCAGCCTCCCAAAGTGCTGGGATTACAGGTGTGAGCCACCACTTCCATCCTAATAGTGTTGGAGGTAGAAAGAATGGGGGTCGTGACCAACTCAGTATACCACTGGAGGCTATATGAGCGAACAGCAAACTGTTCTCATGAAGCAGGTTGTTGGCAAACTGACAAACTGCGTCTGCCGCCCAGAAGGAATGCTGAGGCCAGTCACGCCCCAGGCGCAGTGCTTCTTGTGATTATCTGCAGGAACATCTGAAGCCTGTTAGCAATCATGTGAACCTGTGATAAATCAAGCAGCTGACCAACCTTTACCTGCTGCTCCCTGTTCTTGCTACCCAATAAATATGAAGGGTTGTGGAAGCTCAAGGCCCTTATTCACTAGAAGCAAGGAGCCTCCTGATCCCTGCTTTAAAACAGATTATTTTGTCTTTATTTTCATTTCTGTCTTCGTTCCCCCTTCATTCAGTCCCGTAGTAACCGTCACATAATAGTTTATTTTATGTTGAATCAGCTGGGAGCTTTTCCCTGTGGTGTTCTCTTTCTGGGACTTGGGCTGACAGAGAAGACCTAATTTTGAGTGTTATCAGTGATCATGGCAGAGGGAAAGTGTGTTGTGATTCATTGCACACGTGTACTGACTCTTAAAAGCTTCCAGAAGTACGTGTCACCTTGCACATTTCATTGGCCAAGTCATGGCCATACCTAACTCAAGGAAGTGAGAGGTATAATTTTAATGTGCAGAGAACTAGAAACATTTGAACATTCTCTCTTGTCAACAAATGCTTTCCTTTGTACATGTAGTTCTTCCTTGGCTTTTCCTGGTGGAGGTAATTCAAAATTACCATCTTCACTACGTGAAGCCTGAAGTTCGGGATCCCTGAGTAATGCCCAGCAGTGGTCATCTCTTTACTGGTCTAGATAGAAGTTGTCTGTCTGCCAGCCCCTGTTGAATACATAAGACAGTGTTGGGAGAGAGAACTATAAGTGTTCCTGTTTGGAGAGAGGAAGAATGGAAAACACATACCAGATTCTAGATTGTAGCAATCTACAGTTGAAATCTCTCTGGGCAAATGTTGCTAGGGCTCTAGTTCTGTTCACTGAGTTCTCTAGGCCAGTTGAAACAACACTCCTATCTAACACAATAGAAATGAATTACAGGAAAAATGAAATAATATCAAATTATAAGCCCAATTTTAAAATTACTAGATTCAATAAACATAAAATTACTGTGTGAAATTGCTATAAAATGTTCTAAACATTTACACTCCATTTCTGTATTTATGTCATTATTTTAGACCAGTAACAAATCGTTCTTACTCTTCACATGCCCTACAGCATAGTTCTCCATGGTCCTTGGCTTTGCCCTGTGTGAGGTTCTTCTATTTTTATTATTCTTGGCCACATCTGAAATTGGAGCATTTGGCCTCTTTCTGTGTCTGAGCAGTTTTGTCAGTTTGCTTTGTGACAATGTTCCGGTGGGCGCCTAAGGATTGTTTTAAGTTTTGAACATCTAGTCTTTTGGATGGCAGTTCTTCTCTGAATATTTTTCTTTTAATACCTAGTTAAACACCACCAACAGCAACCATCACACAGTACTAATCTATCTTCCAACCTCTTCTTTTAGGGCTATAAATAAGTTCATTAGCCACAGGAACCTAGGTACATATTCATTTTAAGTTAATCAGGTACATGTCACCTCCAAACTATTGTAGTGACAGTTTTATCAAACTTGTTAATGGGGGTCACTTGCTGAGCTCCAGTCTCTGATAAATGTTTCCTTGAGTAGGCCTAGAACTGTTTCTATGCTGCTTGGCCCCTAACCCAGTGTTTTGGAGTTTTTGTCAAGGTGACATCTCACTTCTAGTTTATATACAGATTAAGAGAAAATAGTTTATGCTGCTATAATAACCCCTGCCATCTCAGTGACAAAACAACAAGGTTTATTTCTTCCTCTGTCACATGCTTATTACACATTAGCTGGGGGTTCTCTGTTATGCTTATGCTCACAGAATAGACACCGTTTGGGCATTTCTCTTGACTGCAACAGAAGACAGTAAAGCCTGGCCTTATTAACACTAGCTGCCGTAACTGTTGCCTGAAAGAGACGGATGTCACTTTTGCTTACATTTTGTTGGCCACAGTAAGTCATCTGGTGGTCTTAACTAACTTCCCCAGAGGTGGGGGATGGAGGGAGCTTAAGTGTAATCAGTAACTGCAAGGAGAACTAGAACTATACTAATGAACTGTCACACCAAGATAATACGGCCACATTTCTCCAAAGGTACTCATCACTTCGTTTTGATACCTAGATTTTTGTGGTATTAATTTTTGTTGTTGTTGTTGTTGTTGTTTCGTTTTTTAGACAGGATCTTCCTCTGTAACCCAGGCTGGAGTGCAGTGGCGTGATCATGGCTCACTGCAGCCTCAGTCACGATCCTCCCATCTTAGCTTCCCGAGTAGCTGGGACTAAAGGTGTGTGCCACCATGCATGACAACTTTTTTTTCTTACTTTTAATAGAGACAGTGTCTCTATGTTGTCTAGGCTACTCTTGAGCTCCTGGGTTCAAGTGATCTTCCTGCCTCGGCCTCCCAAAGCGCCAGGATTATAAGCTTGAGCCACTGTGGCTGGCCAAGTATTGTTTTTCATTCCCTTTTCTAATTACTAGAGGTTAAAAAAAAAAAGTCACTGAGTACCTTTTGTATCTTTGTTTTCACTGTGCTCTTGCTGATACTCTCTTTCTCCACCCACATCCTCTTGCCTTTAGTTAAGATTTTTTTTTTTTTTTTGAGACGGAGTCTTGCTCTGTCACCCACTGGAGTGCAGTGGCCGGCTCTCAGCTCACTGCAAGCTCCGCCTCCCGGGTTCTCGCCATTCTCCTGCCTCAGCCTCCCTTGTAGCTGGGACTAAAGGCACCCGCCACCTTGCCTGGCGAGTTTTTTGTATTTTTTAGTAGAGACGGGGTTTCACTGTGTTAGCCAGGATGGTCTCGATCTCCTGACCTCGTGATCCACCCGTCTCAGCCTCCCAAAGTGCTGGAATTACAGGCTTGAGCCACCGCGCCCGGCCTTAGTTAAGATCTTTGTATGAGGACCACATGTCTCTGAGCAAATGTGTTTTATTTTCCATGCATGTGAAATGTCCACTCTTCCATGGCCCTGCAAGGTAGATATCCTTCCCCAACTCCCTTGCCCCCATTTCTTCTTCCTTAGAGCCAATTACTTTTAGCTGCTCACTGTTTATTTTGGCATTGACCTTCCTATTTTCAGTAAACTTGGTTTTGGTTTTGTGAAAGTTGAAAATTTAGTTCTCTTTTCATTTCTTTTCCTACCCTAGCTGCATGTCTCCTTATTTTCTTTCTTCCCTTTCTCTCAACAGTTGTTACGGTTTTGCTTAAATCGTTATTCAGTATTTATTTCATTATGAAGACATAAATTCTACTTCTAGCTGACCCATGTGGTATTCTTTGCTTTAAGTAATTTTTAAAATAATCAAATCTTACCATAGATGGAACAAACTACGGAGATTACTACTGAGTTCCTAACTCTAAACGTATGTTAGAACAACACCAATGTCTCTAACTGATTAAAAGCACAGTACTTTCACATATATGACCTGGTTTGTCCAACGAGATAGAAGATACGGGAAAATATTTAAGCATTGGCTGTCTGGTTAGACCTTTTGTGCTACAGAATACATTCTAGGGGAGAAGAGTAATGTGTTAACACTAGTGTCCAATTTAGTGTTAAAATAGTTAAATTATAACCTAGAGGCCAGGAAAGATGATATTCTGTACTCAAATCTTTCACCTGTGCTTTTCATGTTGTATGGTTTAATTAGGTTATAGTTATTTCATATACAGTAATGAACGTTATATAGTTATTCCCTTAGCCTCAGAAATGCATTCATTTTCTCCAGAATATGAAGAAAATAGTGGATGACCTATTTTAAAACATCCCTATTAATATAAAGTATCTTTAAAATAGGCTGGTTTAAAATGGTTACAATGTATAATCAATTTTAATGTCAATGATATCCCTTAATTATGTCATTAAAGTTACATTTTTATATACCTCTTATAGTTCTTGCTTGTCATTTTACTTTGAGTTTTTGAACTCTTGACTCATTAAAAATTGATGGCAAATTTTTTCACTGATATATACTATCTCTGATGAACAGAATTATTAGGAAATAACCAATGAGTAATTGCTTCATTTTTTTTTTGAGGAACACTGGCTTATTAGGGAGAGATATTTTGTGCTTATTGATAATATTGAATGAGCAGAAGAAATACTCAATTGAATATGATTTTTCATACATTTCAGATTCTTGATCTTTTTTTCTTTGCTGAAAAATTCTACCTTTAGAAGTATATAGAAATAATCTTTTGCTGTTTTTTCCTATTGCCTATTTTGAGATAGTGAGCTTACATTTGAAAGAGATGGATCCTGTTTGAAATTTTAAAAATTCTAACACAAAATTTTCACCTATAGCTGTGGCTGTTTTTATATTATACTATTCTTTCTAAACTTTCTTCTTTTAAATGTAGATAACATAGATCATCAGTAGAAAACTTCCTGAAGTTGTTCAAGAAAAATTTGAAAGTAGCAAAATAGAAAACAAAGAGAATTAACAGCAGATACAAAGGACAGCATGGAAGTAAGTACACCAAGAAAGAAGATAAGAGGAGGATGTCTAGAACAAATTTGATTTCAGAACATAGAGTTGAATTAAAGTATGAGTTGAAAAAGATATTTAAATTTTTAAGCAGTATAAAAAAATCTAAGGGTTAGGCATTACAAATTATGTATATTTAGAAGGAGTTCTTCCATTGTTTTAATAGGTTTCTTCTACGGGATTTAAAGGAAAAGTAAACATATTAGGCATATTTTGGATATCTGACTCCCATCTAAATGGTATTAAATAATTATTTGATTATTTCTCATAATCAACTATAGATAAAAACAAAATACCCAATTAAAAATGGATTGATTAATGTTTGAGAATTAATTTTAGAACCCTTGAAAATGACAATTAGCTTAACTAAATACTAAATTAAGCATTTTCTAGATAGCTTTGATACCTTTTGTAAGTATCAAAAATCAATAGTATTATCAAGTCAGTGTTGTTACATATTGTCCCCCCTCAAATTTTTACGATAAATTACTAGCAAAATCAAATGATGTGACTAATGACAACTTTCTTTTTGCAGATTTTACTCCATTCATTCATTTAACAAATTTGTTCAACAAACTCTCGTTGAATACCTTCTCTGTGCCAGATGTTGTCTTAGGAAACAGAACACAGCGGTGAAAAAGCAGTCAAAATCTTCCACTCATATGCAGCTGCAGCTCATGATGTCTTCTGGCTTCAATGTCTTTAGAGTTGGGATCTCTTTTGTCATAATGTGCAGTTTTTACATGCCAACAGTAGACTCTTTACTAGAACTGAGTCCTCAGAAATATTTTAGTACATTGCAACCAGGAAAAGCCTCTTTAGCTTATTTTTGTCAAGCTGGTAAGTATTTTTAAAATTCTAATATGATTCTTGTGATGTTTTTATTGCTATTTAATCAATAAGCTCAGTGGGAGATTACTGTTAAGATTAATAATATGTGCTATACAGCTGTTACTATAATCCTGACTGGGTTTGAATCCGGCTCCTGCCACTCGGCCTGTGGTGTGACCTTGGTTAAGTCACTTAGCTTGTCTGTGTTTTTCTTTCATCATCTGTTCACAAGAAACAGTACTTTATAAGTTTGTTGTGAGGATTAAATGCTTTTACTTATATGCTTAGTTCATAGTAAATACAAGGTAAGAATTAGCTACTAACATAACATCTGAAAGAATACTTTCTCATGTTTTTAGCATGTATTTTAAGTTTTTTAAAACTTTAAATGTAATACTTTAATACCCTGCTTTAGCTGTATTGTTAATTATACTGAATTAACTAATATAACTATTGAACATGACTAATAATTTTTTGATAGTCCAATTCAAGTCTTCATGTCTTAAAAATACTATTCTTGGAGTTAGTAAGTGAAGTGAGTACACATTTCTGTTGGCTCCCTTATAATTGTGATTCGAAAATGGTATTTTAAAATCATTTGGAAAGTTTTTGTATGTGTATATGTGTGTTGTGTATATGGTATTAAATTTGGAGGAAAAATGCCAAATGTTAGGTTTGAATGAAACATCATATTCTTGTTTTAGTAAGTGTTTAAGGTCCATTTACAAAGTTAAAATACGTCATGATAAAAACATTAGAAGTAAGAATAATGAGGCGATAGTAAAATAAGGGTGTGAAAATATGTAATGAGATATGTTTAATTATTTGTTGTATGCTAGTTGGACAAATTACTCTGTGTTTGCAGATTTTAAAATTCATTTTTAAGGGGCAATTCATAAACATTCATGAAACATTTATTATTTTAGATTCCCCAAGAACATCTGTGTTTCTTGAAGAACTGAATGGGGCTGTTAGACCTTTGCAGGACTATGGAATTTCAGTTGCCAAGGTAGAAAGATATTTATGTTACTAAAATATTAGTGACAAACATCTTACAACTTTATGGCTTAAGACTGAATATCTTAAAATACTTCCGTTTCATGTCTTTTTCCAAAGTAGAAATATATTTTTTCCATAAGAATAAACAGAAGCACAGAATGATAGTTTCAGATTATTGTATAATATACTACATAGAGAGGGGACAGAAAGCTGTTTAAAAATTTTTAGCTTAGAATTTAACTTTATGTTGTAAACCATTCTATTGGGCCTGTGGTATCATTTCTCAAACCTATAATTAGGTTTTTGTTCTGTTTTGTTTTGCCTAATGAATATTTCATAATAGGTAGCCAGAATTCAACCGTTTTTAAATTTTTATTACACAAACTGCAGTAACGTTTAAAATGGAGGTAATTGAATAGTTTTTTTTCTATTCTTATAACTCTTTATACTGGTTTATGTTTCACTTTTTTGCATTTATTTTTAGAACAAAGTTATAACAACTCAACATTACATACTTAATTTTTTTCTCAAAAAATGTTCAAACTTGCTATAGAGTATTATAGAAAATTTCCACATGCATCATGGATTACATAGATATGTAAGCCTTTTATTTAATTTAAACTTAGAATTTATACATCAGACACCTGAATGAGGGGTAACCCAGTGATACTCAATTCTTTCAGGTTAATGTCTACCTGACTTTCTGAGTACATTTTTTCTTAGTTCACTAGCCTTCCTCTTCTATTCTAAGAGATGGCTATTGTCGCTCTTGGTCTCTGCAGCTGGAGTTCCCAGGGCAGACAGCACAGAAACGTTAACCAACATTGGCTGTAGACCTTAAAAAATACCTATTTTTTAAATGTGTCAATTCTGTATGTGTAGAGATCTCAATTAACTTTGAACAACTGATTTCACTCTAGAATGATAATGGCAATCATCTCCAAGGATCTCTGAATAAAATTTTAAATTGAAACTTAGAAATGAAGTAGTAGGTTGGTAGGAAACTGAAAAGGGAATAATCATACTGTTTAGTAACTGGTAGACTGTCACTAAATAACTATGCATATAGTAACTGGAATAGAATGGTAGTTATTAAATAGAATAACTATGATCATTGTAATAGGAGAGATACAAATAAAGTGCCATAGAAGTTTTTTTTTCTTTTTTTTGAGACGGAGTCTCGCTCTGTCACCCAGGCTGGAGTGCAGTGGCGCGATCTTGGCTCACTACAACCTCCTCCTCCTGGGTTCAAGCAATTCACCTGTCTCAGCTTCCCGAGTAGTTGGGATTGCAGGCACACGCCACCATGCCTGGCTAATTTTTGTAGTTTTAGTAGAAATGGGGTTTCACCATATTAGTCAGGCTGGTCTTGAACTCCTGACTTCAGGTGATCTTCCTGCCTCAGCCTCCCAAAGTGCTGGGATTACAGGCGTGAGCCACCATGCCTAGCCTATTGAAGTTTAAAGGAAAGAAAGCCCATAGTTGACTTTTGAGGTGCAAAGTCACAGATGGTATTGGGAAAGATTTCACAAAAAGCAGCATTTAAGATTGTTTTCAGAAGTTAAGATTGCAAGAGGTAGGATGAAGAAAATGCTAAAATGTAAATGGACTACATAATCTAGTCAGGACAATGAATGTCAAGCTGGATACAATAACCCAAGAAAGCTATATGCTATTTAGAGCTGTGTGTCTTGCTTTAAATGTGTCCTTCCTTTTCTACCTGGTTACCACCTACTTGTTCCATAAGATTGAATTCAGAAATAGTGCCTTTCTCTGGGTTGTCTCATGCACTTGAATATGTGAGCAATTATAGCATACAAATCAGAAAAAAACGTAAAGCACAAAATTTGACCTGAAACAAGCTGTAATGTTTAATTCTCCTTCTTGTTTCCCTAACCAAAGCTATTTAGAAATGCATCCAAAATAAAGGCTTCAGAAATCTTCAAAGTAAATGAAGGGAAAAAAAAGATATATTATACAGTGATAACCAGAAGAAATCTAGTGTATCAAAGTAGATTTTAAACAAAAAGCTCTGTCATCCTTGACTTTTCTTTCTCTGATAAGTAATCCATCTACTACTTGGTTCTACTATGAGAACTTTTCAAATCTGACCACTTCCTGTACCTTCATTTTTACTTCTTCCTGCCATCTCATTGGGGAAACCACAACAACCTCCTAATAATTGGCCTTTCTTCCTTCACTTTGTCCCGTGACAGACTTTTCTCCATATGTAGCCAGATGTGTCAGGATACATCACTACCATGCTGCGAAAGTCCTTTCATTGCAATTATGATCAAATAGAAACTTTTGAGTATGGTGGACACTGGCTTTGTCGCTGATCTTATTTTCTGACCCACCACTTTGTTCAGTTCGTTCTTAATACATAGTGGTCATCTTTCTGTTAGTTGAACCTGCTGGAGGTACTGTTACCACAGGGCCTTTGCAGATATTTTCCCCTCTGCTTAGAACTCATCTCTTTTACTGACTTGTGTATTTGTATGCATTACTCCATTTCTTCAGTTCTTTGTGCAAATGTCACCTTTTCAGAGAAGCCTTCCTTGATTTCCTCTCTAAAATGCCCTATCACATACTATCCCTTTGTAATTTTTTTTTTATTTATAGCACTTAACACTACATATTAATTAGTTTTTAAGTTGTCTCTGTTTTATATAGTTCTAAAGCTAAATATTTTTATTTGGAACTTACCTGTACCCTAAATGACTAGAACAGTGACTGACATGGTAGACGTTCAAATATACTTTGAATTGAATGAATGCTCACATCTATTGTCATAATACCAACCATCCTTATGCTGTAACTTAAAAAATTTAAATTACATCTATTAAAATTTACTTTTTCGTTATAGCTATACTCCGACTTTAATTCTGATTCTCTATTTCTAATTTTTTAGTGTCGGTTCCTGTTTTGTACTTTTTTAAACAAATGTTGCTTCTCCAGTTGTTATTCTTCTTCCTCAAATCCTATTAAAATTAAATTGAACAACTGGAAAACCCCCTCTTAAAAGAAACAAAAACCTTACCAAATGCGAAACAAAATAATTATTCTCTTCTAGTCTTAGTTTTGGTTAGTTAACCTTGGTGGCTACCTATTTGCCCCATCTAGAAACCCCTTCGCTGTTTTCTTCCTCTTTCCTTTCCTTCTCTATCCCAGTCTGCATGTACATGCTCAGTCTTCTCCCTGGTTTTATGTATTGTATTTGTAAAAAGCCTTTTGAATGTCTTCTGTCCTTTTTGGCTTTACTTCTGGTCTAAGTCATCCTTGACCTATACTAATGTGATACTATTTTAAACTCTCCTTATATTTGTGTTCTTTCGCCTTCTGTTTATCTTCATGTTGTTGCCAAGATTGTTGTTATATATTTTTTTCACTTAGAGTTCAGATTATAAGCTATCTAGGGCTGCTATGGCTGCTCTGACATCATCATTGACTTAGTTCATTCTTTCTGTTGTGCCATCCTTAGCAAGTAGCTTCTTTAAAGATGCCTTATGGTCCATGATTGCTGTTGGTACTCCAGCTGTCTTACCTATTTTTGGTCCAGAAAGAGGGAAAAGAGCAAAAGTATCAGCCTGCTTTTAAGAGCCTTTTAGGAGTTCCAACCCAGTGACTCCTCCTAATACCATTTAGCCATTGCAGGCTGTTGGGGAGGCTGGGAAAGCCTGTTAATGAAACACTTGCTTTTAGCAAAGTTCTGTTAGTAAACAAAAGGGAAGGATGGATTTTGGGTGGGAAACCAGCAGTATGTGCTATCTCTGTGTTCCACCTGCTGAGATGCTTTCATCATCCCAAGTTAGCACTCACTTTTGTGCTTCCTGGCTTTTGCTCATACTTTTTGTCTTGCCTTAAATGTGTCCTTCCTTTTCTACCTGGTTGCCACCTACTTGTTCCATGAGACTGAATTCAGAAATAGTGCCTTTCTTTGGGTTATCTCATGCACTTGAATATGTGAACAATTATAGTATACAAATGAGAAAAAAAAGTAAAGTACAAAATTTGACCTGAAACAAGCTGTAGTGTTTAATTCTCCTTCTTGTTTTCCCAACCAAGAAACTTGACCTTTTGATATATATGCTAAAACTTAAGTATACTCTTTTAAAGGTCAATTGTGTCAAAGAAGAAATATCAAGATACTGTGGAAAAGAAAAGGATTTGATGAAAGCATATTTATTCAAGTAAGCTATTTTTCTGAGTGTGCTGGACAAATATAAAGCTATACTTCTAGAATATTTAAATATGTAAAATATCACTGAGCTAGAATAAAGTTATATGTAGGGGGGATCATGTAAAGCTTAACCAAAAGTCCAAGTGATAGATTTGTTACCTAATTACCTAACCTCTCTGTACTTTAACTTCCTTATTTATAAAACAGAGAGTAATACCTACCTTACAAGGTAGTTTTGTGAGGCTCTTGTGTCAACTCCTACAACAAATGCTTGGTAAGCAAGTGCTTACCAAATTTAGTGTTCTGGATAGATATGTCAGGTCCACATTTGGGTGTGAAATAAATGTACTTTATTTTTGAGAGATCTACCAATCTCTCTGCACTTGGGTTTGATCTATCTGAGGTTTCTAAAATCCTTGGGATTTGGCTGAAGAAGTGGGGAGAGGTCCTGTTTTCTCAGGGACCTTCTGAGGACACTTTTTTCCTTCTTGCCTTCTTCCCAGCCCAATTTGGGGAATTTATGTGTATGTGTGTGTTGATTGTGAGTTGGGGAGATTGGTAGGAATCCTTGTTTGGACTCATGTTTTTGTCTAGCCTTTTTGCCAGGTCCAGAGCCTAGGCTTTTCAAAGTTAATATATTTTTTGAGAACGTTGTATTATGTGCCAGGACTCTGGTAGGTATGTGGTTAAGACACAGGCTGTAACATGAAAGACCTTATAAGCTAATGTATTTGATACACAAGTAAATTGAATTCTAAGGAAATATTTTTGTGTTTTTAAATATTACTATGTTTTAAAACTTTTTATAGGGGCAACGTACTGCTTAGAGAATTCCCTACTGACACCTTGTTTGATGTGAATGCTATTGTCGCCCATGTTCTCTTGTAAGTACAGGGGCTACCTATTCATTTGTTTACTTGTTACTTATTTATTGATTTCATTTTAAATAACCACAATTAAAATATTTCAGGATTTTAACATTATATTTGTAGGCAACAATTTAACACAAATTCCTAATCTATCTTCCCACATCAAGGATCTAAAATTTTTTTTAATGGCAAGGTATACAGAAACATGGAAATAGTTTTATAAGAGTAGATGACTCAACAAAACCATATCAAGTGAGGTCCAACTGGTGGAGTGAGGATTTTGCCAGATGTCTTAGTCTGTTCAGGCTGCTATAACAGAATACCATGGACTGGGTGGCTTATAAACAACAGAAACTTGTTTTTCACAGTTCTGGAATCTGGGAGGTCCAAGATCAAAGTACTGGCAGATTTGGTGTTGGGTTAGGGCCCCTAGTTTATAGCTGGTCATCTTTTCCCTGTGTCCTTACATGATGAAAAGGATAAAGGAGCTCTCTCGGGGTCTTTTATTAGGGCACTAATCTCATTCATGAGGGCTCTGCCCTTATGACCTCCTAATATCATCACATTGGCATTTAGAATTTCAACATATGAATTTTGGGGAGACACAAACATTTAGACCATAGTACCAGGTAGGAACCTCGTCTTTGTTTTTTTTTATTTTGTTTTTTTTTTGTTTTGAGATGGAGTCTTACTCTGTCACCCAGGCTGGTGTGCAGTGGCATGATCTTGGCTTACTGCAACCTCCACCTCCCAGGCTCAAGCGATCCTCCCACCTCAGCCTCCAGAGTAGCTGGGACCATAGGCATGTGCCACTCATCTTCGTTATTCTCACGGGGATTTTTTAAGTACCTGGCTTTCTTATCCCAGCTGGATTTCTTTCTGGATTCTCTAGCACTGTGCCTGCCCAGTTAGTATGGAAAGAGTTTGTCCCAGCACATACCTCAGTGTTTACTGAGAAAGAAAGTTTAAGTTTTCTGGCCTGGAATCTCCATGCCTGGTATTTAGATCTATCTGGGGTCCATTCTTGGAATCTTCTCCTGAATTAAGTCTGATATTCTCTTCGGTAACAGAGTTAGAAAATATGACTTGTTAAGGACACAGGTTTACATGGACTTTTCCAATTTAATGTTATAAGCCTGTTGTCCACTAAGACCTTTGCTGACATTGACTGTCTTTTTCTCCTTGGGTCTCCTGTTCCTCTCTTACCTACAAGAATTGGTAGTTTAACTCCTGGAAATTCAAAACTTACAGGTGAAAAGTTGTGCTTATCACTTTATAAATGTTCAGTCCCAATAATATGTTAACAAAAGGCCTTTAGAAGTTCCTGACAACCATGGGCCCTGATATTTGTAGACTAAGGAACCAGTTGTAATGAGTGAAGATGGTCTTTTGAGGAAGGAATTCCTTGGAATCCCTTTCCTGGGACAGAGCGGTAGCCATCTTGATGGTGGGAGTTCTATGAAGCTTAGCAAGAAATCCAAGTAATAGATATGACATTTTTTCTCAGGAAGCTTACTAGTTAGCAGCTGTTTTTCCAGTGGATACCTGATGACCCAGAAATGAGGGTGAAGAAACAGAAAAAAAAGTATTTTCATAAAGTATGAATCCACATTTGACACCAAATGCTGGAGTGGCATATCCAATGTGGATTGAACAACTTGATGATAAGGTGGTTTTGAAACAGCTGGCCCTAGATATGGAGAGGCTGTCAGCACTGAGGACTGTGTTATCTAAACTGGTTACCCCGTGAGGCTCAGCTCATTCAATCCTCCTTTAGTAGTGTCCTGTTCTAAGTGCTGTACTAATGCTGATTTATAGAACACAAATTCCACAAATAGATTATTCCCCATGTTCCTGCTGTGTGCCAGACACTTGTTAGACATTGGCTATAAAAAACAGAATAGGATATGGCTTCTGTTCTCTAGGAATCTAGTGTTGCACAGACAGATACAGAAACAGGATCTATTATTAATATGTGATAAGTAAGGAACATAGTAGAAGTATGTATGCATAAGGGCTAATGGATCCACAGAGAAGGGAATAGTTACTCATGTCTAGAATGAGGGTGGATATTTATTAGGTAGGCTTCCTGAAGGAAGTGGCAATTGGGATGAGAGTTAAAGGATAAGTACTTGGTGAAAAAGGGGAAGATGGGGAAAGCAAGAGGAACTTTGTGACAAAGGCATAGAGCAGCCATGTTCAATCTTTTTTTTTGGCTTCCCTGGGCTGCATCGGAAGAATTGTCTTGGTCCGCACATAAAATACACTAATGATAGCCGACAAGCTTAAAAATATTTGCAAAAACATCTCATAATGTTTAAAAAAAGTTTACAAATTTGTGTTGGGCCATATTCAAAGCTATACTGGGCTGCATGTGGCCCATGAGCCACCACAGGTTGGACAAGCTTGTCATAGAGGTTAGAAGTAGTTGGGACAAGGTGGTGGTTTTGCCAGAGTATAAAATGTGAAGCAGGAGATAAGAGTAGAAGAGTAGACATGGGGTCAGAGGAAGGGAATTTTTGTTTTCTCTTTGTATAAGTTTAGGCTTTTGGGTAGCCACTGAAAAGTGAGGAGTCCAGCTCTAGGCCAACATCCTTATGTGATCTTTCAGGCCTGATCATATGCAATATTCCAAGGCTATGCCTGTCAAACCTCACAGGGGGCAAGCTGCCCTCACCGTACCACACTTGGCACACAAGCAGTACATTGCAGTTTTCTAGAGAAAATTGAGGTCAAGGACATAGGCCTATTCCTCTCCTAATCCTTTAGGCCCCTATGCTTATATGTACGTCTGCATTCCTAGCTCCGCTGCCTCCATTTTGAGGCCTCCTTATCAGAGCCCTTGGCTAAAGTGCTTTTCTTATCTTTGAGTCAGGGCCTTTCCACTCCTACCTACACCCCTTTTGTTCCCTCAAGTCCACGGGTCCATAAAGAAGTGGGGCCTATTGTTTGGGACTCCTTGGGATGAGATGAGTCCTTGTGTCTGCACTGCCTGCGCTGCATCCACCTGACCCTTGCCTGTGGTCCTCCCAAGGGATGAAAAATGTAACATTGTTGAGCCAGTACCTCTCTTTTTTGCATCTTGTTTGCACCTTCCTAGTAAGTGAAACCTTGATTATTACTTTTAGTTTGGCTTGTTGTTGTTCTGATTGACCACTTTAACACCTGATTGCCCAGCAAAGAGCTGTACGCAGGCAAGTGATGTGATCAGATTAGTATTTGAGAGATCTTTCTGGTGGATGTGAGATACTTCTATGGGGTTTGAGCACATGTATAAACCATTCTGTGACCATTGTATAATCTAGGGAGGTAGAGTAGATACAGCGAAAGGGGGTTTTTCTTTTTAATGCTTAGGAGGGGAAATTAGCTGGACTTGGTAATGGTTAATTTGGTAATAGTAGAACTACAAACTTGTTAATTCTTGATCTCTCGTGCTACCCAGATCTAGTCTGATCACCATCTGAAATAGGCAAGGAAGAAGAGCAAATTTACAGAATATGAGTCTACTTTAGCAAGTGGAATGTCCGTCATGCCTCAGTTAGGCATATATAGGAATTTGAGCCCTGGAGCAGTGTACATCCAGGTGTTGTCAACATATAGGTCAGCCAGGGAGCATCCTAGGGCAATAACACCGTTTAAGAAACTGAGAGAAAAAAATAAATGTCAAGGAAGCAGAATTCCAAAGAGGCAATGTCCTCATTTTTGTTTAAAATGTGAGAAAATGACTTATGTAATACAGTGTTTTATAAAATTTCCGGCCGGGCGCAGTGGCTCACGCCTGTAATCCCAGCACTTTGGGAGGCCGAGGTGGGCGGATCACGAGGTCAGGAGATTGAGACCATCCTGGCAAACACGGTGAATACAAAAAAAAGTTAGCCGGGTGTGGTGGCGGGCACCTATAGTCCCAGCTACTCGGGAGGCTGAGGCAGGAGAATGGCGTGAACCCGGGAGGTGGAGCTTGCAGTGAGCCGAGATTGTGCCACTGCACTCCAGCCTGGGCGACAAAGGGAGACTCCATCTCAAAAAAAAAAAAAAAAGGTCCCAGGAATGATGATATTTACGATGTTCAAGAACTATACCAAAAAGTGTGCTGTCTCATAGCTGTACCTTGCAAATTGCCATGAAGAACAACCTATCTTCTTACTTCTGTATGCTAAAACCATCAGTTTGAAATACCCAGTTCCTGGCTAGCAGTTTTTTTCTCTGTTGTACTCTTACAGTTGCATACTACTCATAAAAATAGATTTGAACTGGCCAGGCGCGGTGGCTTAGGCCTGTAATCCCAGCACTTTGCAACTCTTTTTTTCTAATACACAGATACACACACATGTACAGACATATACTGATATGTTCTTATATAATATATACAAAAATATACATTTTATCTATTATATAAGAGGTATAATATATATACACATATATACCTAGGTATTACATATATATGTATACATATATGTATATATGTATATATACACAAATACATATATAGGTATTATATATAATATATAAATATAAATATAAATATATGTAATAGGTATTAAATACATATATAGGTATTATATATAATATGTACAATACATATTATATATAAATATGTAGAATAGGTGTTATATACAATTATAAAGAATAGGTATTATATATAATTATAGTAATTATTAATACCTATTCTATATAATTATATATAATACATATTATATATTATAATATAGGTATTCATAATTTATGTAATATGTATGTAATAATTTATATAGAATAGGTATCATAATAATAGATATTATATATAAATACACACATATATATACCTTGGTATAATATATATACCAGTATATGAAAGATTGATTTCTACATACTAATGTTGTGTCTTTCAACCTTATGGATTTTTATTATAAATTGAAAAATGAACTAGTTACAACTATTATACTTATTAATAATAAGCAAAATAGTATTTCTCTTATATTAAGGATATTATTACTGTAACTTATTACTAAGCAATTTTTTGTTTATATTCTTGCCTTTTTTCTAAGATACTGTTACCTACTATTAGATATGTACATAAGAGCTGTATATATATATCATATATAATTCTACATTTACATTTTATTAGTAAACAGGCAAGTCAAAATTTCCTGGGATTGCCTCCATTTACAAAAATTCATTGACATACATATGAAAATATATTAATTTTAACTACATTATTTTTTATGTAAATCCACTACTTAGCCTAATAAGAAGAAGAAATATTTACAAATGTTTGGATTGTTCTCAAAATACTTGTTTATGAACTAAAAGCTTGCATTACAGAATATGTGTTACTTTATTTGGCTTGCTTTTTAAAAATGTGTAACCCATGCTATTACTTTTATCCCAAAGCATTTGAATTGTTCCTTATTTAGAATGTTTTACTCTGGACCAGTGACCTACAGTTACACTTGAACTTTGCTACTTCGTCAACAGAAAAGATCGTTTTAGATAATTTGTTATTTTCAGAATATGGAATTGAAGAAAAAATTAAGTTAGTGAAATCTGAGATAGAATAACAAGTGTAAACTTAGGATGATCTTTATACTAATTGTTAATATTTGAAACATATATTTTTGGACCATTATCGTCAATTATGTACCTTTTTTGATAGGATATTTACAATATTGCTGAAACATTGATTTAAAATATAGTGACTGGTCAGTCTATTAAAATTTTCTCACATTGATTTTGCAGGATATAGTAAGTGAAATACATCAAATGGTTAGGGCATAGCATAATACTTTTTACATAGGAGAGGGGGTGTTAAGTCCAAATCTCTGAAGAGTCTGAGTTGTTACCCTACTTGTGTGTCTGTGTTTATATATATATATATATATGTATGTTATACACACATAGAAGACTTCTGAATTAGAGAACTGACCTTACAGCAATAACAGCAGCCAGAGTAGCATGATAGTGCTATCTTCATAGCTAGTTCTCTGCAGAATGACAAGGCAAGAGTCAGATGCTTATTCCTATACATAGCAAGGTTTGAAGGAGAACTTCAACATTATTAGTATCCGAGTTTATATAGGAGCTGACACACTTACTCTTCCCCTCTGAAAAGAAAGTGCTTATCTTTTACTGTGGAATGTAAGAGCAGAAGAGGAAGGCCTCTATCCCTAAATATAAGCATTTGACTCTGGGGAAGAGAAGATAGTGTGTAGAAAAAACAAAAATTATTTTTCCTCTGTTCCCACAAAGCATAGAATACTTCTGCGACCAGATGTTTGAGGAGTCTTCTCCACATACCAACTCCGTAGCTGACATCAGCGGGGTGTCCTGTCATTCAATTCTGAGGGTAACTACCTGAAGATAGTATCAGATCCTGCATGTTGAAGGCCAAGTCCCCAAGACTGCCCCCTACCTGAGATGCTAGTCACATAGGACAGAAGCTCCCATGCTTCTGTCTGAACAGCTATAAATTTGGGTTCCCATGGCTCCAACAAGCCCCTCATCGGGCTTGGCTGTTTCTCTAGAGTGGCTCACAGAACTCAGGGAAACAATTATTTACATTTATTGGTTTATTACAAAGGGTATTGCAAAGGATACAGATGAAAAGATGCATAGGGCAGGGCACATGGGAAGGGGCGTGGAGCTTCCATGCCCTCCCGTGGCATGCCACCCTCCAGGAACTTCTGTGCATTTTGCTATCTGGAAACTCTTCAAGCTCTGTCCCTTTGGGGTTTTATGGAGACTTTTGTTGTGTAGATATGATTGATTAAACCATTGGCCATTGGTGACCAAGTAACCTTCAGCCCCCTCTCCTCCTCAGAGATTGAGGGTTGGAGCTGAAAGTCCTAACCCTCTAATCATGCCTTGGTCTTTTAGTACCAGGCCTCATCCCAAAGCTGTCCGCCAGCTATCAGTCAGCACATTAGCTTACACAAGACATCAGTTTGTTGGAGATTGTAAGGATATCAAGAGTTGTATGCCAGGAAACGGGGTTGGGGACCAAATATATATTTTGCAATATCACAGATATGTTTTGTTTCTCTTTGAATGGAAGCAGATGGCTCCTGGAGAAAAGGAAACATGCCTAGAATTAGAATTCTCCATTTTTCTGTCTTGCTAGATTTGATCTTCAGGAGACTTGATCTGTGTGGGAGCACTGGGAGAGCAACATAGGATTTCCTTCTACAGGGGCACATATAAATGCATATAGTATACATGTATGTGGCATAAATATTACAAGGTTTCACAAAAACTGAACATATTGGTTGATAGGAATGATATGGGGAAGCTGGGGGTGGGGGATGAAGGACTTTTAGGTAGACTCTTCAGTCTTTAACTTTTTTGGTACCTTTTGTGTTTCGAATCCTATATATTAACACTTTGTGAAATAAATGAAAATTAAATTAAAAATGAGAATTTGGATTTACAGTCTAAAAATTCTTAACTCTGCTTTCTAAATAACAAAGTGAAAAGTGGTAGAATTGAGTGGTTCATTCACTATATGAGGAAAATTTTACTTCCAGCTTCCAGATGGGGTTAAGAATGGTAATACAGTTGGCCCTCTATATTCACAGGTTCTGCATCAGTGGATTCAACTCCAAGTGCATCAAAAATATTTGAAAAAAGCAATCAAATATAACAATATAACAGTAAAAAAAATAAAATTAAAATATGGTATAACATATATACTATATTATATATACTATATATACACTATATATACTACATATACACTATACTATATATACTACAACATATATACTATATAAAATATAGTATAACATAGCATTTACATTGTATTAGGTATAAGTAATTTAGAGTTTTTTTTTTTTTTTTTTGAGACGGAGTCTCACTCTGTCGCCCAGGCTGGAGTGCAGTGACCGGATCTCGGCTCACTACAAGTTCCACCTCCGTGGTTTACACCATTCTCCTGCCTCAGCCTCCCGAGTAGCTGGGACTACAGGCGCCCGCCACCTCGCCTGGTTTTTTTTTTGTTTTTTTAGTAGAGACGGGGTTTCACCTTGTTAGCCAGGATGGTCTCGATCTCCTGACCTCGTGATCCGCCCGTCTCGGCCTCCCAAAATGCTGGGATTACAAGCTTGAGCCACCGCGCCTGGCCAATTTAGAGATTATTTAAAGTATACAGGGAGATGTGTGTAGGTTATAGCAAATTCTCTGCCATTTTATATGGGACTTGAGCATCTATGGGTTTTGGTATCCAAGAATCAATCCTGGATATCAATCCCCTGAGGATACTGAGAGATGATTGTATTTAGAAAAGGAAAGTAACAACTGATTTTTATATTTATTAATTAATTATTATTATTATTATTTTGAGATGGAGTCTCTATCACTCAGGCTGGAGTGCAGTGGCGCAATATGGGCTCACTGCAACCTCTGCCTCCTGGGTTCAAGCAATTCTTCTGCCTCAGCCTCCTGAGTAGCTGGGATTACAGGCTTGCACCACCACGCCTGGCTATTTTTTTTTTTTTTTTTTGTATTTTTGGTAGAGACAGGGTTTTACCATGTTGGTCAGGCTGGTCTCGAACTCCTGACCTTGTGATCTGCCCGCCTCGGCCTCCCGAAATGTTGGGATTACAGGTGTGAGCCACTGCGCCCGGCCCAAGTGATTTTTATTGATGGAGAATATGAGCAATTTATATTTATTTTCCTTGTTCTTGTGTGTTATATTTGCAGTCTCATGAGATTATTGTGATGATCAAAATAACACGTGAAAATAACGTGTTATGGATTTTGCCCAGTGCTCTAAAATGTTATTTGTTTTATATATATATAAATGCAGGAAGTTTTATTTATCAGTTAAGAAGAAAAAACAAATGTGAGTTCGTGGTGTGGCAGTTGCTGGGGATATTTGCCATGAGGCAGCAGTTGCAATGAAAGGCCATTCTTCTTCTTCTTTTTTTTTTTTTCACTCTTGTTGCCCGGGCTGGAATGCAATGGCGCGATTTCGGCCTTGTGCAACCCCCACCTCCTGGGTTTACACGATTCTCCTGCCTCAGCCTCACGAGTAGCTGGGATTACAGGCATTTGCTACCATGGCTGGCTAATTTTTTGTGTTTTTAGTAGAGACAGGGTTTCACCATGTTGGCCAAGCTGGTCTCAAACTCTGGAACTCAGGTGATCCACCGCCTTAGCCTTCCAAAGTGCTGGGATTACAAAAAGTGAGCTACTGTGCCCAGCCCATTCTTTTTTACCTGTACTCATTGTTGACTCCTAAGAATCCTCAGGCCAGGTGAGGTGGCTCACACTGTAATCCCAGCACTTTGGGAGGCTAAGGAAAGAGGATCACTTGAGGCCAGGAGTTCAAGACCAGCCTGGGCAATATAATGAGACCCCAGTCTCTACAAAAAAATTTTAGAAATTAGCCAGGTATGGTGATGTGTGCGTGTCATCCCAGTTCCTCGGATGAAGCTGAGACAGGAGAAGGGCTCGAGCCCAGAAGTTTGAGGCTGCAGTAAGCTATGATTTTGCCACTCAGTCTGTGTGACGGAGCAAGACCCTCAAAAAAAAAAATAAAATAAAATGATGCAAAAGAAAAAAATCACCAAATGATGCAAAAAGAAAAGATAATCCAGTTAAGAGACAGTAAAACCTCACTGACTCTTTATTAAGATATGGTACTTCTTGTGACAATACTGTATTTTATTAGAAAATAGAAGTTCCTTTCCTTTTATGTTACCATACTACTCATAACGTGAACTTCAAATATTAGAAGATTTATTTTTAACTGTCATAGTTTCTACTAATATTTTATTCTTTAACACATTATTGCAGACCGTAAGGATTGAGTGTTTAGGCATTGTTACTGTATAACCTCAGGGGAAAGTTACTTTTACAACTGTCCTCCTCTAAAACTCCTGAACTGTGCCCATGCTGGTCTCTTCTGAATAGGTATTGAGCTATTGCTCATTCTTTTATTTGTATCAGATTTGTTCCTATACAATATTGTCAGGTGGGTGCCTGTTCGATAATGACATACTTTTTACTGGGAAATTATAAGAAAAAATTGCTTTTCTTAGATTTGAATTCCTCACAGCTCTGTTAATTGGTATTAATGGTTATATCTCCAAGCTGCAAAGTTTTATACAAAGTGCTTCTACCAGTACATACGTGGTACATGACATATATTAGGTGCTTAAATTTTGGATTTGTGGATGGTGAATTTGGAAGTTTTACTTTTTGGTTGTTAAGAATGGGAAAACCAGAAATACTCTTAAATTTTAAGGTCATAAAATTGTTTCTAGTAGTAAGAATTTTATAAGACACAAGCTAATAGGAGAATATATAATTTATGACAAAAGACTGATATTTGTGAACTTTATTATTGTGCTCTCAAGAGGTGACTTCTACCTGTTTGGTTTGTTTTTAATCTGTGTTAATTTAGAAATACTTATTAAAAGAGTTTGGGATATTTCTTTTTGTATGTGAATCTGCCCTGTCATAATACACAGTAATTAATTTAGATAAAAGTCATTTCTTCCTCTCTTTTTTTTCCTGGGGGTTTTGGTATGGTAAAATATTTACATTTTCCTTTTTGTTGGGTTCTGAGAATTTGAATGATGACAGAAATCTAATACAAAAATTGTCTGTATCTTGAAAAAAATTGAGTTGCCTGCTGCTCTAAAAATAGGGTCAGGTAGACCCTTCGTTGTTTTTCTTTCTGACACCCACTCAATTCTTGGCCAAATATCTTATCTATCTAATAGTTATTGCAGGAAAATCTCAGGAAAAGCATGCCAAAGAAAATGAAGGCCTTTCTGGGACAGGAAGAACCTAGTTAGAGCAGCCCCAGGCTGTTTTACCCCATCAACAGAGCAAGAAAATCCCAAGAGATACTTTTCCTTTAACCCGTTTTTGTCAGTATTTCTCCTCTTTGGAACTGGAGTAAGGGAGCACAGACTGTGGAATGGATCCTCATATTCTGAAAATTAATATATTAAGGAATATATTAAAGTGAGGAAGCCATTGGGAGAAATCATAGAGATCATTACATTATGAATGTCATTAGTCATGGATAATGACTACTTAATGAGCTTTGGGACATTAGGCAGGGTAACCTCTTTAAGCCCCATGACCTTATCTTTAAAATGGGGTTAATGATAGTTCTACTTTCAGATGGTTGCCATGAAAATTAAGACAGAGTGCATTGCTGAGGATTTTTAGTTATAAGCCCTAGAATCTGGGTCTGACTGGCTTAAGCAGAAAAGGATTTGGAGGGGATATAGGAAATCTCAGCCTTGCTAGAAGAGCTGGAGAACTGGACTCAAAGGTTAGACAGCTCTGGATACAGTGAAAATTATGATACAGAATGAGTCTGAGGAGGACAGCTGCATTGTTGCTGAGCATTGGATACTACGGCTTGCATTACCTGCATTGGGGCTGTGACTAACACTTGTCGTTGCTACCTTTGAAGCTAACTGTTATTGCCACTGCCTCTTGAAATAATTCTTTACTGTTCCTTGTTCTTGGTATCACTTGCTCCTGCTTCAGAATCTCAGGCAAGTGATTGTTTGTCAGATAGTCATGCCTTGTAACGAGGAACCTGGGAAAGCAAGGTTGACAGTGTGATCTTTCACTTGGGCTCTGCCTACCTTGAAGACTTTGAAAACTGGACAAAGCAAAAGGGAGTGGGCAGCCTCCAAATTGACAAATTGCCACTATTCATAAAGTGCTTAGTACTATGGCTAGCATGTGGTAAGTACCTAATAAATATTTGCCAGTCTTTATTGCAAACAATGGTTGGGGAGGGTTGTACACTCAGACTTAATTTTTGAAGCAAATAGATTGGAGATAATAAAACAATAAAAGTCATGACTAGGTGAATGTAATTTCCAAGCCTAGAATTTACATGGTAGTCCAATTAAGTTAACTAGATTGTACCTCTCAACTGTTTTGAAGTAACTGAAGAGTGATTCTGGACTTGTTAGTCAAAATGTATAGGCAGCCAATAGTTCAGCTTGCCACTGAGACTCCATTGCCATTCTTTAGTTGCCACCTTTCCACCTAGTTTCCCATTTTTATAAGTGGTCAATAATACAATTTAGAAAATTCTGGCCTTGGTGTCAGAAGCTCTGCCAGCAACTAGAAGTATGATTTGGAGCAGGTTATTTAGTCTCTCAGATTGCTGCCTGTGTGTGAGTATGTGTGTAATACTGTTCCAGAAGTATTGTTGAAGGGTTAAATGAAAACCTGAAAGTATCCAGCACATAGTGAATACTGCCCAGCAAATATTTCTTATAAAAACAAAACAAGAGCCCTGGGAATGATAGAAGATCAAGTTTTACATTTCTTTTAAAAAGTGAAACAAATCTGTAATGAACGGGTAAATATTTCAGCCAGCGTAAGTTAGGGCAGCGCTTTCAGGGTGCCTGCTAAGTGGAAATATTTTTATAGTAATACTAAGGCATTATTTGGCTTTTTCACTTTCATTCCCTCATGAATGGGGGTTCTAGAGGCTACATGATGTGTGATGTCACAACAGATTGGATACAGGAGCAGAAATGAATATCCAGCTGTCTTCTATTTAGTCTGATATTAAAGATTTTTGCAAAAATGTAAAACAAGGCCAGGCACGGTGGCTCACGCCTGTTATCCCAGCACGTTGGGAGGCCGAGGCGGGCAGATCACTAGGTCAGGAGTTTGAGACCAGCCTGGCCAATATAGTAAAACTGCATCTCTACTAAAAATACAAAAAAAAAAAAAAAAAAAAATAGCCGGGTGTGGAGGTGCACACCTCTAGTCCCAGCTACTCAGGAGGCTGAGGCAGAAGAATTGCTTGAACCCAGGATGTGGAGGTTGCAATGAGCTGAGATTGTGCCACTGCACTCCAGCCTGGGCAATAGAGCAAGACTCCATCTCAAAAAAAAAAAAAAGGTAAAACAATACCATTCTTCTCACTAAGTTTTCCTTTGTAAACTTTAGTTATTTTTTAAATAAAAAGTATTTATGTTAACGTAATAGTGTTTATTTTTAAGAATTAATAAATATTTTAAAATTCCTGTTTTAATTTCTATTTTGGCAACTCTTGATAAACATAACTTACATAAACAAAAGCTCCTTGAGGACCTCAGTAATTTTAAAAGATATAAAAGTTTCCTGAGACCAAAAGTTTGAGAACTGCTGTATTAGGAAAAACTTTATAGGAGGAACTGTGTTGGACTAATTTATTTGAAGTATTTGAGTGAACCTTTGTTTATTGAAGTATGTGGACCTGCAACATGAAAATATTGAAAAGTTTTCAAAAGTTTTTGAAGTTTAGCCTATCAAAAATACACAACTTATGCACATGGGGATTAAGTGGAATGAGTTGTTAGGGATAGATAATTTATACAGAAGTAGACAACTTTAAAAAAGGGATAATTTGGGATGAATAAATGTGATCAGTCAGTCTGATTTATGCACCGAAGGGATGATTTGGAAGAATTACAGTCAGGTGGAAAGATCACTGGACTGGTACTGAGAACACCTGTTCTGTATTCTGTCCCTGGCTTCTTGATTCAATAAATGTGTTTTTGAGTAAGCTCTTTTGAGCTTCCATTTCTCAAATAAAGAATGGGAGTAAGTAATTCCTGCCCTACTTTTTCTTTCATTCATTCAATAAATATTTATTGAATATCTACAGTGTACTAGGCTGTATTGTAAGTTTTTACAGATATAGTGATAAAATACACAAAATCCTTGCCTCAAGGGTGTGAGGGTTTAATGAGAAAGGTGGGGATAAACAAGTAAATAAATATATGAATAATTATAAATTGTAATAAGTACTATAAAGGAATCAACTAGTGAAATAAGAGGAAAATACTACAGGCTTTACTTACACAACACCAACAGGGAAGACTTCTCTGAGGCAATGATGTTTAATCTGAGATCATACTTATGAAATGGAGCAAAAGGAATAGCTTCCAGCAAAGAAAACTGTGTGCAGAGGCTCTGAGATTTGCCTAGAATGTTGTAAACATTGAGGAATGGTAGAACAAAATGAGGTTGGAGAGGTAGACAAGGTCTAGATCTTGTCAGACCTTATAGGCCATGCAAAGAAGCCTGCTGTTTAGGTTTGTGAAGGGCTTAAATGTGTTCAAGGCTGAGACATCTATGTGGGATTATTTGGCCAGACTAGGGTGTTAGTGAATACAGTTTTAATCTGTTGAGACCATTGTAATAGAGAATGAACACCGTCTCACAACTGTCCCTGGTTGATGTTCTCAGAGACAGATCTGGAGAGTGATTCTAACTTAGTATCATTAAAATGCTTACATTATCACTACTGATAATTTGTTCAATGGAGATATATTTCTCTTTTGGTTAGGTTAACAAAAGTGTGGTGTCACTAAATACATATCAGATTTTTCTACTAATTATGTCTGTATTTATTTCAGTGCTCTTCTTTTTAATGAAGTGAAATATATTACCAACCTGGAAGACCTTCAGAACATAGAAAATGCTCTGAAAGGAAAAGCAAATATTATATTCTCATATGTAAGAGCCATTGGAATACCAGGTATTCTTTGACTTTTGCTTTAATCTTTGCTGTGCCTCTGTACTTATGTATGCTGAAGTACTTAAAATAGTGTATTTTCTGACTACAGTCTTAATATTTAAAATAAATCTAAAGCATCTTTACTATTACGCCATTTTTCTTTAAATGGGCAGCATAATATAGTGGTTGAACAAGAACTCTCTAGGTTAGACTTCTTGCCATACTGATTACTTGTAGTGAGCCCTTGGACAAGTTACTTAACTTCAGTTTCCTAGTAATTAAGATGGGGAAAATAAATCGTGCCTACCTCTTAGTGTAATTGTGAGAATCAAATGAACTTTAATGAATAATTAAAATTATTTTAATTAATTAATTAAATGAATAATTAAATGGTTCCTGGAGTATAGTAGGTGCTCTCAAAGTGTTAGCTATTTCTTTCTGATTTCCTTATAGCCCTCCTGTACCTGGTGTAGTAGTGTCTAGTATTCAGTAAATAATGTTGACTAGCTTAGATTGGAAGGAGCAAAGATAGAGTAAGGGAGAAAAATAGGAAGTTATTGCGATAAGTCAAGCAAGAGATGATGCTGGGTGGCTTGGACCAGGGTGAGGGCAATGGAGGTGGCAGTGAGTTTGAATTTTAGCAGTGTTTGGAAAGTAAAACTAACTGAGTTTGCTGATCTATTGGATATAGATTGAGAAATAGTGGAGACAAGGGTGGTTCTGGGGTTTGGGTAAGCTACTTGAAAGGTGAATTTGCTAGCAACTGAGGTTCAGAAGACTAGGAATAGATAGTTTGAAGAGGAAGCTCTTGGAATTCACTTTTTGACAATCATACTTGTGAAATACCCAATAGACATTCAAGTAGAGATATCAATATGGTAGTTGGATATTACTAGACTGCATTTTATGTTGGGAGTACAGACGAGGGATGTAAATTTGAGAAATAAAGCTGTGAGACCAGAAGAGATCACTGAGTGAGTCTAGAAGGAAAAGAGAAGACTGAACCTGTTAGATACTTCAACATTTATGTATCAGTAAGGTAAGGAGGAACCGGTAGGGGAGACAGAATGAATGTGGTAGAAGTGCCCAGTAAGCAAGGTAAAGATAGAATTTTGAGGAGGAGAGCAGGAACAATTGTGTCAAATGATACTGAAAGGTTGATTTAAGATCAGAAGTGCCAAGTGGCCGTTATGCCTAGCAGTGTAGAAGTTACTGGTGACCTTGATAGGCACAGTTTCTGTAGAGTGGTAGGGGTATAATGCCTAGTAGGAGGGATATAAGACAGAATAGGTAGAGAGCAATTGAAGACTGAATACGGAGACTTGTTAGAAAAGTTTTGCTGTTGGGAAGGAGAAATATGGGGCACTGACTGGAAGAATATATGGAGTTAGGAGAAGAATTTTTTAAAAAGCATATTTATAAACGAGAAAGATCCGGTAGGAAAGGGAAAATGCCTCACACGGGAAAAAGAGGGGAGAGTTGCTGGAGCAAAATTTTCAAGTAGGCAAGAGAGGATGGAATCTAGTGAACAAGGGCAGGGATTGTTCTTGGGTGGGAGCACAGAAGATTCATCTCTGGTAACCAAAGGGATGAGAAAATATGAACATCCATTCTGCCAAGTGGGTAGATAGATATGATGCTAAGAGTTTATAAAAGTTTTTTGGTTTGTTTTTTAATTGGTTCTTTGTTCTCAGTGAAATAGACACAAAATCGTCAGCTAGTTTGAGGGAAGAGTTGAGAGAGCTATTTCGGAGGCCTGGAAATAAAGAATGGTTGTTAGGCAGCAATAATAGTTAATATCAGCAATTTAAAGTGACACCATTAGCATGGTGATGCTAGCTTGTTTTGGCTTCCCTCCTCCTCTCCCCAGCTATGTTTCCTTTTGCAGCCGTTAAGTATTGAACAGGCCAAGCACTGAGTTAACTTGGATTATATTTTTTAGCCTAAAAAACACGGCAGGGAAATTATTATAAAGATTGACCAGGGAATTTAAGCTTAATTAGGAGGAAAGAGAAGACCAGAGAGGGAGGACCTATGGATTGTAGGTCCTGATGGGTTAGAGTTGTGTGCTATACAGAGTGAGCTGGAGATGTGTGTTTGTGTGGGGGAGGAGGCTAGATATGGAAATTAAGGAGAGGATTGCAGTAATTGGTAATTGCAAGGTGTAGAGTTAGTGGTTAAGATATGATTGAAGAAAGATGACTGGAATAAAGAAGGCCAAGGCCTGAGAGACTGGGATTTTGAAAGGATCATCTATGTGGATAATAATAAAATTCCCAAGGATTAAGACAGGGGTAGTACTAGAGAGAGTGACATTGTGACAGAAGCTAAATTCTTCATGGAATGACAGGGAGTGATCCTGGTTGGGGTGTTTTGGGTGACTCCAAGGTGGGGTGGTGAGTGGAATAATCTGATGATACGCAATGCAAGTGCTAGGAGAATATGTAGGGGATGGGAAGATAATCGTCTGGAAATGACAATGAAGAGAAAAAGGAAAATAAAACATGAAAAGGAGGAATCATCAAAGAATACTTCAAGAAAATTTCCCGGAACTGAAGGTTTGAGCTTCCAGATGGAATGGACCCATTGAGTCCCAGCATAGTGGATTACCACAGAGCCACACTAAAACATCCTATTTTGAAATTTTAAAATATTAGATTAAAAGACTATTCTAAAATCTTCCAGAGGGGAAAGAAGAGTTTGCAGTTCAAGGATCGAAAATCAGAATGGTATTGAACTTCGTAAATTGCTGCACTAGAAATGGAAGGAAATGGAGCAGTGTTTTCAGAATTCTCAGGGGAAATGACTAGAACCTAGAATTCTGTACCCAGCCGACTATAGCTAATTGTGAAAATAAAATTAAGACACTTTCAGATGTGCAGGACTGCAAAAGTTATCTATTCCATATGTCCTCTTGTAGGAAGGTGTTAGATAATGGGCACAAGGGAGCAATAAAGAAGACGATACTGGAAAACAGGCAAAAGGACCCAACACAAGAGAGGGAGTAAGAGAATCCTAAGGATGGCAGTTGTGCAGCAGGCCAGGTAGCAAGAGTCCATCTTAGAGCAAATCAGAAGGCACTGTAGAAATGTTTACAAGAAGATGGATTTGGTAGTATACTTGATATATTGGAAGTATTGAGAGAGTTAGAAAATTGTGGAAGAGTTTAGGAAGAAATCAGGAAAAAACTTAAACAAAAATTTTAAAAAGATAGTTACAACTATAGTGAAGAAGTTGCTCAAAAAGGGAAAGTGGCCATTCTGTACCATATGGCTCATCTGTAAATAGTATTTACTGTGTCAACAAAGTAAATACTAGATACTGATCTAATAAAAGTTAGAACTATATTGGGAGAGTTGGGATGGGACGTGTTTACATTTGTGGAGCTGAGTTTCAGGAAAGAGAGATGATTTGTCATCTTCCACAGGAAGTCAACAGATAATACTAAAACTCATTATATACATTAAGTTATATATGATACACACACACACACATATGTATGAAATAAAGAGTTGAGATAAAAGAAATAAGAAATAAGAAAGGGCTTGTCCTTTGGGAATTGTAAATGCAGTAGAGGGTGGGGGAGTGGCTATTTTTCTTAATATGCCTTATAAAATTATTGTTTTCTTTCAGTGTAAGTTTGATTAAAAAACCTAACCCAGAAATAACATACACAGACACATACACAAATAAAACCAAACATGAAAATTGTATGGTGCATTCATATTCTCTTCCCTACTACTAGAAAGAAACCACCACAAATTTGTTGTATATTATATTCTTAAGTAAAACTCATTTTCTACTCCCTCTGAATTCTTCTCTTACCTTGAATAGAATAGACTTTTTATAACTTCTTTTAACTGCCTGCATTTTCCCAACTAGTATCCCTGTGAAGCATTTTTCTTTAAATGTAGTAGAACATAAAGGAGGGTAGGATAATATTCAGAATAGAAGTTTACACAGAGTCACACAAACTAATTTTTCCTGTCTTCCAACTCCCTTTATCTCTTCTTCAGAGCACAGAGCAGTCATGGAGGCTGCTTTTGTGTATGGGACTACATACCAATTTGTCTTAACCACAGAAATTGCCCTTTTGGAAAGTATTGGGTATGTATAAAAAGCATATGTCAAAATTTAAAGGTGTTTTTTTCTTGTTCACTTATTTCACATTACTTAGCATTTCCATTATACTCCCACAGCATGGGCTTAGATAAAGGAATCATAGCTGATGTGAATATATAAATGAAACCTGAAATCCTCTTTATTACTGTCATCTGCTGTATTACAGTCTTAAAATATACAGAAGTGATGTTAGACTAAGGTAACGAAGGCAGTGTGGATAAGCCACGAGATGTGAGTGGCCAAGTGGGATATCTTAGGAATGAATCTCCTGCGGTGATCAGATGGGGGGGATAAAATAACAGCTTGCAAAATGAAGCTTCAGAAATTCTTTGTGAGACTTTTGTAAGTTAATTTGTCATAATAATCTTAAATATATTTAGCTACAGTTTTTGAACAGAACGTTTGAATGTTTATTTTTCTTGTCTAGTTTACAATTTTAGGTGGAAGCCTATTTTCCACACTTTTTGGCTGGGTAACCTAGGTTTAAAGTTTTCTTTCTTTTTTGTTTGACTTCAAAATGCTCTTCAGGAAAATTAATCCAAAACAGGGCAAAATGGTGATTGTATGACCTTTTAATGCCATCCAAGAGTTTTTAATGAGCCCTCCTGCTGACCTCTCAGGAAACAGCAGCTATATGATATGCCACACACAGAGATGTTTAAAGCCCAGATGTTTTACAGCTCTACATTTAGAGGCTAGTGCATAGCAAACTGATAAGGTGAAATGACTTTTGAGGAAAAGGGAGTAGGGAGAGAAGAAAGTTTCTACAAAGAGAAGTTATATTTTTATTGCTCTGTATGACATTGACCAGCGTTCCTTTTTCCATTAGTCTCTCCTTATTGACCTGTCTCATTCTGCTGGTTCTCTCATTAATGAGTTAAATAAAGTGGATGCATACTCACTGTTTGTCTGTACTGCTGATTTCCCATCCTGGAATAGGGGAAGCCTTGTTATTCTCCATACCACAGTGATTGCATGCTAGCCCCACCATTTCTCTGGGGGTTAGTTGTTTGTATTCTCTCATGTTATCAGCCTCTATATTTTTTAGTTAATGAATAATTGCAAATAATAGTGTTATTAAAGCATGAAGAGGTGGTTATTTATTGGCAAGGTATAGGTCCTATTATTTACCTTACACATCCTGTTCAGTAAGTTATACTACACATATATATAGTATATGTATGTGTATATATAGTGTGTGTGTATATATACACACACAGAATATGTATAGATATTCTGATCTAAGACTAAGGCATGGTATTGTTCTGTAAGATTTTTTTGCTTTTCCCATTTTTTAAATGGGAATTTAAAAATGCACAGTTATCTTCTTATCCTGTTTTTCATTCGCTTTGAGTATATGATGTATTGGGGAAGTTTGGATTATCATTTCTTCATAGGTAACAAGATGGTGATGAGTCATCCCTGGACCTGAGGTGACAGGGAGAGACTATAGATTCTGAATATAGTGGTGCTGTGATATCACTTCTGGATAAAGTAGTTGACTATTTGGGTTATCTCCTCACAGGAGTGAGGTGAATACATTCTTTCTTTCACTTGTTAATTCTTTCATTCAGCAAATATTTATTGAATGTGGTGTAGACACTATTCTAGTTTCTGGTGTTACAACATCAGTTAAGATTAGTATATTAATTGCTGTATCATATTGGATCTGAGTGTGTTTGAAATTATTTGTTAAGAAAAGCATTTATGATCAATAGTAAAAGATAGCATGCCATAGACTCCAGTATTTTCTGCTACTTCCCTATATTCCCTTCCTAAGAAATCTGTGGGCCAAGAAGGATATTACCCATGCCCCATAAATGTTACAATCCATTGGATCAGAGGTGGGCACCTGACCTAGGGCCAGCAAATCCATTGGCTTACTTGAGCAAATGAGACAGATGAGAGATCCTCTCTCCCAGGAACTTCGAATTGGACATGGAAAAGCTGGATTATACAGCAGGGTAGCTGTTCTGCTCACAGGAATGTTTTGCCCACTTGTAAGTAAAACAGAAAGATGTCTTCCCAGATTGAATTGAGAGCTGAAAAGTGTTAATGGCAAACGAAGGTCCCTGAACTCTTCCTGTTCAGGTCTCTACATTTATTGTCTAACTTTTCTCTGATCCAATTATTTGAATTTTCCTTACATTCTGTGAGATTCTCTTATAAACTTCAAATAAGTTTCACTGTTTTTGTTTTCCGTTATCTGCAAGCAAATGATCCCTGATAAAATAATTTTCCAACATTATTCTGTTGTTTCAGAGGCTGTGATTCAGAGTCCAGCCTTAACTAGGACCTCCTGCACCTCAACACTTTCCTTTCAGCAGTATGTGACTATTCAGGAATCTCCTCAACAAGTTATATGCTTTCATTGCATCTTAGTTTTGTTTGAAATGCTCATTTGTCCTATCTTTTTGGAGGGGTCATTCTCTCCCTTTTTGTTTTTTAAGCTCTGCAATAATCTCCCTTTTCTTCCCCTTCCTTCTCCTTTCTAGTTTGAAGCAGAAAGAAATATTTCCTTGTTCCTTGTAGTATTATAGCACTTACAAACTACATTTTAATTGTTTGACTAACTCTCTCTCCTTCAAGGATGTAATTGTCTTATTTACCTTTATCTGTTGTGTTTAGCACAGGGCCTCACCCATAGTAGGGATTAAGTAAATCTTTGAGTGACTATTTCTTTAATCATTTAATTGATTAGAAATTACTTTGCAATTAAATTTGACATCAGTGAACCTTGTCAGCTCAATTTAAATATGTCTCAAGAATTAAAATAGCATTTTAAAAATAAATTTTTGTAGTATTTTGCCAAACCCTACTAATGCCATATGGATATTTCTAAAATGCTATTTTAATTTTGGCAAACCTTATCTCCACTATAAGTTTATCTTTGAATTCTCATACTGAAGAGAATGCCAAAGCTCAAATTATAAGCCATATTTGCTGAGTTTTGTAATATTTCAGATACAAACTCACAAACTCCCACAAACTGTCACATGGTTTCTATTTTAGACTGTTTTGGCTGAAGTTTATTCAAAACAGCTTCGGGTTTAAATTAAATTTAGAAAATTTGCGTTACAAAGCTCCATTTAGCATAGCTCTAGAAAAGCAACTATATTTGAAGTTAATCTCATTGTCCGCAAGGTGACAGCCTTTTATGGAAGAAAGATTATAGTCTTGCCTGTAACCTATTATAATTTAGAAACTACCATATTAAAGAGTTCAGAAAAAAAAAATTGTTTATACAACTCACATGGTTTGTTCAGATATTAAGGTTAATTTTCTTTAATATCCTATATCTTGTTTTTTGCCCAAATTCATTTAATTTTCTACTCTTTCAGGCTTTTACTAAAATAATAATTCAAAAGCATGAGACTTAAGACAAAATTTATTGTTACATCTTTTTGGATGGTAGAAGGATCACATATTGAACCTCATTGAGTTAATTAATTTTTAATTTATAGCTCTGAGGATGTGGAATATGCACATCTCTACTTTTTTCATTGTAAACTAGTCTTGGACTTGACCCAGCAATGTAGAAGAACACTAATGGAACAGCCATTGACTACACTGAACATTCACCTGTTTATTAAGACAATGAAAGCACCTCTGCTGGTATGTGTCTTATTTTATATTTTTATTTGCTTTCTACTGCCTGTATAATTGCAAAAGGTATGTGTCTTATTTTAACATACATAAAATGTATTAAGTTTTGATTTACAGATGCATGTTTTACTAGATGAATGACAGTTATATCTTTTCCTTTTTTTCCCCCTCATTTTGAGGGATTTAGGAGTAATTCCTTATTAAAGGCAGAATAGAAAATAGACTATCCATTAAATGACATTTTAATACCTTCATATATTATTGCATTGAAACCCAAATAAAGCATTGTGTAAGTGAAAATATTCTGTGGTAGTAATAATGAACTCTGGGTCTTGGTGAGCACTCGCAGATCACAAAGACCACGCATCATGGTTAAGAAAAGACCTCTTTTTTTTTTTTTTTTTTGAGACAGAGTCTTGCTCTGTTGCCCAGGCTGGAGTGCAGTGGCACAGTCTTGGTTCACTGCAAGCTCCGCGTCCCAGGTTCACGCCATCCTCCTGCCTCAGCCTCCTGAGTAGCTGGGACTACAGTCACATGCTGCCACACCCAGCTAATTTTTTGTGTTTTTAGTAGAGATGGGGTTTTACCTTGTTAGCCACGATGATCTTGATCTCCTGACCTTGTGATCCACCCACCTCAGCCTCCCAAAGTGCTGGGATTACAGGTGTGAGCCACCGCGCCTGGCCAAGACCTCTTTTATGAATGCTTTGATCACTATTTTAAAAATTGGTAGATATTAGGACCTAGGATTTCTGGTGCTCCAGTTTCCTTACCATTAGCCTGAAAGAATGTTGTAGAGACACTAGGTGATGGTGATCAGCAAACTGTTCTCTCTAAAAAGTTGAAGGGTTGTGCTGAGCATATATAAAATCTTCAGTAGATCTTCTCATTCAGTATGTCTTTTTTAAAATATAAAAATGATGCATGTGTATTATAAGTAATCCAAACATTACAGCCAAGTATGAAGGAAAAGTTTTAAGAAGTCATTTAATCCCTTCACTCAGAAGTTAATTTTAGATGACCTCCACACCTGTCATCTTTGCACCCACATGGATGCATAGAGATAGGAGAATGAATGGATTAATGGACATGTCATATCGTGTGTACTACTTTATAGTAAGATGTCTAATCTTGAGTTTAATAGAAGAAAATGAAACTGATGTGAAACTAGAGGGATTCTGGAACTTTTAATAAGTGTTTTTCATCAGTAGAGGGCTCTTTAAGGAATATTGTCTCAAGTGTTTAAAATGGTTATGAAAGACATTAAGAAATTGAAATCATTATATTTTAAAACTTTGTTTCCATTTTAGATAGTATTGACTTTTTCCTACCTGTGAAAGATGAGAAAATTAGCTTCATATGTTTATTTCCATCTCAGCTCCCTTGTCCTTCTGATTTGTGTTCATTTTGTTCTTTGAACATTATCAAGGTCTATGATATTTATATTCAATATACTCTGTTTTGTAACCATAATTCCCTCTTCTTAAAAAGCATTGCTTCTGCACTTAAATAGATTCAGAGCTCGCCACCACAGTTTTATGGGCTTTATTCCTTAGTTCTTTTTTTTTTGAGACAGAGTCTCACTCTGTTGCCCAGGCTGGAGTGCAGTGGCGCAATCTCAGCTCACTTCAAGCTCCACCTCCCGAGTTCACACCATTCTCCTGCCTCAGCCTCCCGAGTAGCTGGGACTACAGGCACCCACCACCACACCTGGCTAATTTTTTTTGCATTTTTTAGTAGAGACGGGGTTTTACCATGTTAACCAGGATGGTCTCGATCTCCTGACCTTGTGATCTGCCCACCTCGACCTCCCAAAGTGCTGGGATTACATGCATGAGCCACCATGCCCGGCCATTCCTTAGTTCTTTAAGTGACTTTTTTCTGTGGTTGGATTTTGACTACAAGCATTTTTTTTTTTTTTTTTTTTTTAAGAAAGCAGTTTAAAGGTCTTTCTTTCCTTTCACGTTGGGAGAATACCCTCTGAATTTGTTTTAAGCTTCCATACTAGCATAGAGCAGAGATAAAGAGAAAGGGCATTTCACTGTATGGTTCTTCACTATTTCCCTCCAGGTTCACTTCCTTCTCTTTGACTAGTGGAGTATTATTAAGAATTCTCAGGATTTTGTCTTTCAGCATTGGGGGTAAGATTAGGACTCATACCTAGCTTTACTAAAAATCTGTTTTTATTTTACTACAACATTCTGGCTTGAAGTTGTGCCCTTTCCTAAAGTTTCTGCTCATGAATTTTTTTTTTTTTGACTGTATTTCAAAACTATTTTTTGTTTTTGTAGATAGATAATAAGGAGGAAGATTCTCTGATCTTATTTCACTTTACAATGCTTACTAGGAATTATGTAGCATTAATTTTGAAATTAAAAAACCAAAACTTTAGAAACTTTTTATTGACTTAAATTAAGTGTGGTTTTACCTGAAAGCATAACATGGCAAAAAATTTAGGCCATCATTTATATTGCATTCTGTAGGAACAACAGCCCCTTGAAATACACGTTTTATAAAATACAATGTGAATGGTACTTCCTAGAATTGTGCCATGCAGGTGACCCTATTCTAACTGCTGTCCACCTAAAAGGAATATTAAATTGTCAATCAAAGTCTGAAGTAGGGTTTGCTTCAACACTTTCACAGAATAACGCATAAGCGTTTTATTTGTTTGAACTTTTTTTTCCTAGACAACTAGGGAACCGGGATATAGGATTCAGGCAGAGGCTCCAGAAGCCCGGTAGACACTGAAATAGGTAGGAATGACCAGTAGCATGAAGCCAAGAAAGATGTGAAAGGCTGAACTGAAGATCAGTGCTGAATTGGAAAGCTAAGCTGAGAATTCAAACCTTGATGTCAGCCTAGAAATACCTGGCAGAGTGAGGCCTAGAAGCACAGATTCGTGGACTTTCATAGACCGGAACAGAGAAAATGAATGTAGAGTACAGAAAAGGAGACAAAGCCTCGAAAGATTCCTTGAGACTATTGGAGGGTGGCTAAGGTCTTACCCCAGTGGAATTAGGAAGGTGTTAGAATCCTCAGCTGGTTTGGTCACTTTTATGTTTTAGTACTTTAAACATTTGACCAAATCAGTGTTTGAGGTTGTTTTTTGTTCTTAAATAATACATTTGAGGTTTAAAAAACTGAGTAACGTCAAACCCTTTTATAGGAAACACTTCTTAGACCAAAATTTGTTCTAACTGGGTTATATCCTTTGATGGTATAGTTAACTGGAATGAGATAGAGAGGTCCTGAAAGTTCGTACCTAAATTTGTTGACTTCTTACAGGTTCTTGTTAGTAGCTGACTTCATAGTTGACTTTGAATTCATGTTTCTTGCTTTATTCTTATTCTCTCATAGTACCACTGAAGCTCATTTCCCTATCTCCCCCGCTTATCTTAGACATTATTCTATATACAAGCCCTTAGGGTTTAATCATGGTTGGGTTTTGTGTGTTTAGTAAGATGCTTTGCAAATTAGCCTGGGTTTCTGGGTTCAGGATCTGAAATAATTTGGTATGTTTACAAAGTCTTTTTATAAACTAATAAAAATGGAAAGTAGGATTCAGGCTTTTTTGTAAACTGCATTGTGTCTGATCATTGCAATTACATGTATTATTAGTTCACTTCTAAGCATATGAAAATAGATGCAGATTGCTTTTGTGTGTGTATTTATTGCTTTTTTTTCTTTTAGGTAAACAGGGTACTTGGACACCTAATTGTAGACATACAAGACAACTATGTCTTATACTCATGATGGGAGGTGTGTCCTTTTGATCATGTCAAACTGAAAATAAATCTTGAGCATAGGATTTTTAAGTGAATTTCAATCTTAAATAGGTTAAATAAGATTCTGCCAGATATGGAGTTGTTTTAGATGTATTATTAAGGTTCCCAACAGTGAACACAGATGGGAAAATGGTTCAATTATTGTCCTGTTGGCAAATACCAAGGACATTTTAGAATGCTGATGATTTTCTCCATGATAGATTCAGCTTACATTCGTAGATAGAAGGAAAGCTTTTATCTGAATTCCAAGAAGAATTCTCAAGTGTAAATATCTGATAAAATGTTAAAAAATCGGTAAGTGTACACATTTTTAATAATTTCTGAAATTTTTACATTATTTTTTGTTTGTTCATCTAGCTGTCTGTCTCAGACAGATTCAAGACACTTGGATTAAATTAAACCTACTCTTTTATGTAGGAAATTAGAAAGATGCTGTTATGATTTATTCATTTAGCTCCTATTTCTAGAAAACTTATGTGGCAGTGTGCAATATTGTACAGCATAGTGTTTCCTAACATGGTTGTTTTAGAGCCTTTTTTTCATTGTTGTAAAAACCACATAAGATTACCCTCACAACAGTGTTAAAGTGTGTAATACAGTATTAGCTGATGTACGTTGTTGTACAGCAGATCTCTGGAACTTTTTAATATTGCATGACTGAAACTCTATACTCATTAAACACACAACTCTACCTGACCCCAGTCCTTGACACCACCAGTCTACTTTCCATTTGTATGAGTTTGATTACTTTAGATACCACATATACACTGAGTTATGCCATATTTGTTTTTGCAGTTGGCTTATTTCACTTAGAATAATGTCCTCACAGTTCATCCATGTTGTAGTGTATGTTAGGATTTTATTCTTTTTTAAGGCTGAATAATATTCCGTTGGATGTATATACCGCATTTTATTTATCCATTCATCCACTGATAGATGTTTAGGTTGCTTCCACCTCTTGGCTACGGTGAGTAATGCTGCAGTGGACATGGGTATTCTCTGATATCTTGTTTCTCATTCTTTTGGAAATATACCCATAAGTGGGATTGCTGCATCAAATGGTAGTTTCATTTTTAATTTTTGAAGAACCTCCATATACTCAGCCCTCTGTATCTGTGGATTCTGCATCCTTGGATTAAACCAACTGCAGATAAAAAAATAATTAAAACCCAATACAAAATAAAAATATAACAATAAAAATAATTCAAAATTAAATTATGGTATAACAACTATTTACATAGCATTTACATTGTATTTGATGTTATAAATGATCTAGAGATGATTTTAAGATATACAGGATAGAGTGGGTAGGTTATATGCAAATACTATGACGGTTTATATAAACGACTTGAACATTTGTAGATTTTGGTATTTAAGGGGCGTACAGAAACTGATTCCTTATGGATACCCAGGGATGACTGTACTGTTTTCATAGTGTCTGCACCGTTTTACAATCTCACCAGCAGTGCACGAGGATTCAGTTCTTTATATGTTCACCAACATTTGTCATTCCTTTCTTCTTGCTTTTCTTTTTTTTTTTTGATAGTGGCCATTCTAAAGGATATGAGATGATACCTCATTGTAGTTTCGAGTTTTATTTTCCTGATGATTAGTGATGTTGAGCATTATCTCATATGCTTGGCCATTTGTGTATCTTCTTTGGAAAAATGCCTATTCAAGTCTTTTGCCCATTTAAAAAATTGAGTTATTTGTTTGGATATTGAATTGCGGGAGTTCTCTATGTGTTCTATATATTAACTCTTTATCTCATATATGGTTTGCAGACCTTTTCTCTCATTCTTTCAGTTGTCTTTTTACTCTGTTAGAAGTTTTAGTTTGTCTATTTTTGCTTTTGTTGTTTGTGCTTTTGTTGTCATATCCAAGAAATCGTTGCCTATTTCAATGTCATAAAACTTTTCCCCCTATGTTTTCTTTTAAGAGTTTTACTTTCAGGTCTTATGTTTAGGTATTTAATCCATTATGAGTTACTTTTTGTATATAGTGTAAGATAAAGGTCCATTTTCATTCTTTTGCATGTGGATACCCAGTTTTCCCAACACCATCTATTGAAGAGACTGTCCTCTCTTTACTGAGTGATTTTGACATCCTTGTCAAAGATCATTTGACCATATACACGAGGTTTATTTCTGGGCTCTCTGTTTTGTTCCATTGGTCTATGTGTCTGTTTTTATGCCAGTACTAGGCTATTTTGATTACTGTAGCTTTGTAATATATTTTAAAATCAGAAAGTGTGAGGCCTCTAGTGTTGTACTTCTTTCTCAAGATTGTCTGGGCTATTTGAAATCCTTTGAGATTCCATATGAATTTTAGGATTGTTTTTTCTATTTCTGCAAAAAATACCATTGGGAGTTTAATAGGGATTGCATTGAATCTGTAGATTGCTTTGGGTAGTATAGACATTTTAATAATATTATTAAGTCTTCTAATCCATGAACACAGAATGTCTTTCCATTTATTTATGTCTTTTAAATTTTCTTTCAGCAATGTTTTGTAGTTTTCAGTATAAAGGTATTTTGCCTCCTTTTGAAAATTTATTCCAAAGTATTTTATTCTTTTTCAATGCTATTGTAAATGGGATTATTTTCTTAATTTTCTTTTTGGGTTGTTCATTATTAGTGTATAGAAATGCAACTGATGTTTGTGTGCTGATTTTCTATCCTGCAAAATGGTTCTCATGGTTTTCTGGTGTGTGTGTGAGTGTGTGTGTGTGTGTGTGTGTCATCTTTAGGGTTTCCCACATATAAGATCCTGTTACCTGTGAACAGAGATAATTTTACTTCTTCTTTTCCAATTTTGATGCATTTATTTGTTTTCCTTACCTAATTGCTGTGGCTAGGACTTAGTTCTACATTGAATAAAAGTGTCAAGAGTGGGTATCCTTGACTTGTTCATGGTCTTAGAGGGAAAATTCTCAATTTTTTTTACCGTTGAATATGATATTGGCTGGGCTTTTCATTTATGGTCTTTAATATCTTGAGGTAATTTCTTTCTATTCCTAGTTTTTTGAGAGTTTTTATCATGAAATGGTGTTGAATATTTTCAAATGCTTTTCCTGCATCAATTGAAATGACCATGTGATTTTTGTCCTTTGTTCTGTCAATTTGGTATACAGTAATACATTAATTAGTTTCTGTATGTCAAACCATCCTTGCATCGCAAGCATAAATAATCCCACTTGCTCATGATGAGTGATCCTTTTAATGTGCTGCTGACTTCAGTTTGGTAGGTTTTGTTTTTTTTTTCTTATTTTGAGACAGAGTCTTGCTCTGTCACGTAGGCTGGAGTGCAGTGGTGCAATCTCGGCTCACTGCAACCTCTGCCTCCCGGGTTCAAGTTATTCTCCTGTCTTAGTCTCCTGAGTAGCTGGGATTACAGGCACACGCTGCCATGCCCTGGCTAACTATTTGTATTTTAGTAGAGATGGGATTTCACCGTGTTGCCCAGGCTGGTCTTGAACTCCTGAGCTCAGGCAATCTGCCCGCCTCAGCCTCCTGAAGTGCTGGGATTACAGGCCTGAGCCACCACTCCTGGCCCAGTTTGGTAGTTTTTGTTGAGGATTTTTGCCTTAATATTCATTAGGGATATTGCTCATACTGCTCTGTAGTTTCTTTTTCTAGAAGTATCTTTGACTTTAGTATTAGGGTAATGCTGGCCTCATAAAATGAGTTTGGAAATATTCTCACCTCTTCAAATTTTTGGAAGAAGTTAAGAAGGATTGGCATTCTTTAAATGTTTAGTTGGGTTTTCCAGTGAAGGCATCTGGTCCTGGACTTTTCTTTTTTGGGAGGTTTTTGATTACTGATTTAATTTTCTTACTAGTTCTAGATCTGTTCAGATTTTCTATTTCTTAATGATTTAGTCTTGGTAGGTTATATGTTTCTAAGAATTTATTTCTTATAAGTTATCAAATTTATTGGCATATAATTGTTCATAATAGTCTTTTACAATCCTGTTTATTATATCATTTTTGAAAGTTAATTTTTAAGTAATTTTAGTTATTTAATAGTAATACATGAATTGTAGAAAAATATTGGTAGTTGCACCCCAATGCAGGAGTGTTTCTGTCACTTTTATATCTAACACTAATTTCTATTTATATTACATATTTTATTTAGTTGTAATTTTTATACTTCTACCCTATGACTTTCTCTGCCTATCAAGGATGTTTGTGATTTTGTTTTTTGTCAAATGGAATGGATTATAACTTCATAGTTAGGCTGGGTGCAGTGGCTCCCACTTATAATCCCAGCACTCTGGGAGGCTGAGGTGGGTGGATCGCTTGAGGCCAGGAGTTTGAGACCACCCTGAGCAAAATAGGAAGACCCCATCTCTACAAAAACATAAAAATTTAGCTGGGTATGATGGTGTGCACCTGTAGTCCCAGCTACTTGGGAGGCTGAGGTGGTGGAAGGATCACCTGAGCCTGGGGAAGTCAAGGCTGTAGTGAGCTGTAATCATGCCACTGTACTGCAGCCGGGCAACAGAGTGAGACTCTGTCTCAAAAAAAAAAAAAAAAAAATTCATAATTAGAAAACTCACAAGATTTTAAAAGAATTATACCAACTTGTATGGTAAGACACAGAAATAGCACAAAATGATGTATGTACTTTATACCTCCAAATTTTTAGGGGCAGGAAAAGGCTGAGAAATCTACTCAGCTGCAATCACAGGCTCCTTTTTTTGTTTTTTGTTTTGTTTTGCTTTAAAAAAAAGACGAGTTGGAGGGCAGACCAAGGCCTAGACTTTGTAACCAAGAGTCTCAAGTTCAGGGAACAGGACTGAGCCCTAGTCAAGGAACTGGCAACATATGCCTGAACAAACCTCAGAGTTGTTATAGACCAGTGACTATCGTGTGCCTCCATTTTTCCCTGCTTCAACTAGGAGTGTATATAGTGGTTATACTATGCCTGTCCCATCATTGTCTTTTGGTCTTTTGTGTATGTATTGGGGAAAATGATCTGTCTCTCTTTTTTTTTTTTTTTTGGAGACAGAGTTTCTCTCTGTCACCTAGGCTGGAGTGCAGCAGCGCAATCTTGGCTCACTGCAGGCTCCGCCTCCTGGGTTCACTCCATTCTCCTGCCTCGGCCTCCTGAGTAGCTGGGACTACAGGCACCTGCTACCACGCCTGGCTAATTTTTTTATATTTTCAGTAGAAACGGGGTTTCACCATGTTAGCCAGGATGGTCTCAATCTCCTGAACCCATAATCTATCTGCCCACCTTGGCCTCCCAAAGTGCTGGGATTACAGTCATGAGCCACCATGCCCAGCTGATCTGTCTCTTTAGTTCACAGGTCTTCAGATTGAGAGGAATAGTTTTCAAGGAGCTGTATGCAAAGGACTTACCTGCACCTGGAACTAAATGTATTACATTTTGCACAGATCTCAATCAAAGCTTGATGGGATGAGGCTTTAGGAGTCTCGGAGAGAGGTGTGTATTTTATACACAGAAGGGATATGAGTTGTTTTAGCCAGGGGGCAGACTACGGCCGCAGTAATCCCTCCCACATACAAAATAGGTTCACTCCTTTCTCCAAGACTCATGAAGTCCAACAGTACCTCCCATCCCATAAGCTTCCCTTATCATGTCACCTTATCCCTGTGCCTGTGGAATGGTGGAGTCTGTGACTCCTCTGCCTGAACCTGGTTGGGCTTTTGTAACTGCCTTGACCAACAGAATGAGGCTAAGGTGATGATATATGACTTCATATATCATTAATGGCTATATTTCACAAATGTCATGTGCTTCTGCCTTGCTCTCTTTATTTGCTCATTCTTGAAAACCCCCATCTTATTGTTAGACTAAGTAGCCTTAGGAGAAGCCCACGAAGAGGAGAATCAAGGCCCTTAGACCACAGCCCTGGCTGAGCTCCTGATAGTCAGCAACAGCTTGTTAGCCATGTGTATGAGCCATCTGTAAAGTAGAATCTTCAGCCTCCAGTTGATACAGCCTACTGATGCCACATGAAGCAGAGATGAGCTTACACATATTTGAGCAAAAGAAATGATTCTTGACATTTTAAGGTACCAGGTTTTAGGGTACTTTGCTACACAGTGATAGTTGCTCAAAGCACACCCCTCAAGTGATCTCATTTGTTTCTGTGGCATTAACTACACGGATTCTCAAATCTGAATTTTCAGGTGACATATTTATTTGGAGCTCCCACCCATATATCTAACTGTTAATTAGATGTATCCCTCCTTAAGCACAATACATGTGACATTAAGGTATTGTCCTTCACCACCACTGGTTCTTTATTATTTTGGTTATCTTACTTTCCATTCATTGATGGCAGACATCTGGGAAAACATTCTTAATTCCTACATCTTCCTGCATGTAATTTTACATCTGAAATCTCATTTGAAAGCTGACAGAGTGATATTTTAAAATATCATGAGTTCATGCAATTCGTAAATGGCTTCACTTTACTTACACAATAAAGCCCCATTTTCTTGGCAGGATATTTGTGGCTTTCAATGATCTGGCCCCTTGCCAGATTTCTAGCCTTGCTGACTATTCCTCCTTTTTGCTTTATAATACTGAATTACTAATAGTGCTCCGAATACACAAGGAAAAACAAACAGTCATTTTTACTCCTTCAGGGTATTCCCCTCATCTAGGTTTTTGGCAGAAATTAGTTGCTTGTGGTTGTAAGACCCAGGTTCCTGTTTTCTTGCTGGCTGTTGGACAGGGGTTGTTCTCATTTCCTACAGGCTAATCTCAAGCCCTTGCCACATGGCCCTCTCACAACATTGCAGCTTGCTCCTTCAAAGCCAGTGGGAGAATCTTACTTGAGTGTGCTACAGCAGACTCCTGTGTAATATCACCTAACCAAAGGAATGGCTATCCCACTGGTCCTATTGACACTCAGGGGAGGGGATTATACAAGATTTGTTCACTAGAGGGTAGGAATCTTGGGGGCTGTCTTAGCATTTTGTCTACCTATGGTAGACAAAGTTCAGGGAACAGGACTACCTATGGTAGACAAAATAACTTAAGAGTACTTAATAACTCAAGTTATTGAGTACTCTCTCTATATATATATATTATATATCTATAGATATATCTATCTATCTACATATCTATACTTACCTATGGTAGACAGACTTCTAAGATAGCTCCCAAGATTCCTATGCCCTGGTGATAGGAATCACTTTGAGAGGCCAAGGTGGGTGGATTGACTGAGTCCAGGAGTTCAAGACCAGCCCGGGCAACATGGCGAAACCCCATCTCTACAAAATATATAAAAATTAGCTGGATGTGGTGATACATGCCTATAGTCCCAACTACTTGGTGGAGGCTGAAGTGGGAGGATTACCTGAACTTGGGAGACAGAGGTTCAATGAGCTGAGACCCTGTCACTATACTCCAGCCTGGGTGAGAGAACGAGACTCTATCTAAAAAAAAAAAAAAAAAAAAGTTCAATTATTAGAAAGTAGAAAGTTTGGGAGAACTTCCTTTGTGTCTGCTTTTATCCACTCTGTTGGTTATTCAGTGGGCTCTTTCAATCTGACAACTCATGTCCTTCAGTTGTGGGAAAATTTTGTGTTTATTTTAGTAATGATTTCTTTTATTTTCTCCCTTCTCTTTTTCTGTGACTTGCGTTATTTAGATGTTAGACCTCTTGAACTAGTCCTTCAATTTTATTACCTTTTTTCCTCTATCTTCCATCTATTTCTGTTGTACTTTCTGGGAGATTTATTTAACTTTATTTTTCAATTCTTTATGGATCCAGTTTCTTCCTATCTCCTTGAGGTTGTCTATGGTGGTTTCTGAACCTTTCTTCTTCCCATATAGTCTGTATTTTCTCTATGTTATTTATTTTTCTATGTGTTCTAGTCTCTGTCTTTCATGTTGGAGGCTTTCCTCAGGTGTTTGTTAATCCTTGGATGTCTAATCACAATTTAGAATTTGAAACTAAAAGCTGATTGGAAATTCTAACATTGGTGGCACTTGGTGACTTTTAAATATGTATGTATACATATGTAACAGTGATATATTCACATCTTATTTCTTCATTAATCTTCTTTTTAAATTTTTATTTAATTTTTTCTTTAAAAAAAATAGAGACAGGGTCATGCTTTGTAGCCCAGGCTGGTCTTGAACTCCTGAGCTCAAGTGGTCTTCCATCTTGGCCTCCCAACTGCTGGGATTACAGGCATGGGCCATTGTGCCTGACCTTTTCATTAATCTTCTTAGTTTCTTACTATCACAATGGAATGATGAGAAAACAGAACAAAAACATCAGTCTTTGCAAGTCTCTGACAAAGAGCAGAGACTTCAAGGCAGTTGGGGTTGGGGGAGACTTGAGAGATGTGGCCAAAATAGTACTGACTCTCTTTGGCTGACTGGGCTGAGGAGGGTTGGGAAGGTGAAATGGTGAGAAGGTGACACCATTGTAAGCTGTGTTTGACATTTCTGCCCCATGATTGATATGTGTCTGATCTTCACAGACCATCCCATGGGATTTCCCAGTGCCTTCTGGCCACCTGGACACACGACACCCCACCTCCCTGCCTAGTTCAAATGTCCTGGGAATGCCAAGCAGTGCTAAGATGGACCCTGAAGCCAGCTGTGCTGGGTGGCAGCAAGAGAAGAGAGTGGAGGAGGGGCAAAGGCAGGCAACACTGTTCCGGATTCTCACACATTCTTTGTGTGAGAATTCAAGGAGTGTGGTTGAGTCTTGTCTGGGAGACATCTGTGGTGGAAGGTAGAGAAGGTGCAGGTAGCAGTGGCAGAAGTCCACGTCTCTTAGGCAGTAAGCAGACTGAAATGGTGAGCAAGGCCGAGCCTAGAGCTCCATAGAGTAATTGGGCCTGGCCTGCTTTTTGGCGAATCCCAATGTCAGTATCTTTAGGCTTTTGGGGGTTACTCAGTCCCCAAAAAAGGATACAAATTCCAATAGAGGACAAAGGCCTAGCTGCTAGCATTCTGGGAACTAAGTGGAAAGAGAGCTGGGATGAGGCGAACGTCTCAACATTTGGTTACTTAATCTCCCTGATTTCAGCGTGGTGTCCACACTGTCAGCTGTTCCTAGATTTCTGCTGGTGTGGGGAAGTGACAGTTGTTTAAGCTCATAGAGTTGGGGAGGGGAATCTAGGGATCTAACTACCTCTCAAAAGCTTTGACACATTCCTACTTATTTTAGAGCCTTCCTACCACTTCCCTTCCAATATTTCCTTCCCAGGTCCAGATATGCCTGACACCGACAGTTCCTGAGCAATTTTAGGATCCTGTAGTTAAAACGCAGTTTTCCCTCTAATGACTTAGGGTTTTGCCTTGTAGGATCTCCTAAGTGAGTTATTATTCTGACTTCTAAAACTGTGCTACCATTTCTTCTCTTCCCTTCTTCACATATGTGTGTTTATCTCTTTTAAAAATCCCACTGCTGTAGTTTTCCTGGGAGTTCTGGAGGGAGTGAAATTAGATGTGTGTATTTAATTTGCTGCTTTAACTCAGATGTTCCTCATTGTTTTGTAATATGTCATTATATGTTAAATTCTTATATGAAAAAGTTTATTCCTTAGTTATCTGTTCTGTTTCACTTGAAATATTTATCAAGTAGTCCCACACTGTTTTATTTATTGTTTTTGTTTGTTTATAATGTGTTTATTCTTTATGATTATAATTTTTGGTTTAACTTCTTATAAAATCTATTAGTTTTATAATGCCTAAACTTATAGAGGTCCAGACATGATGGCTTATGCCTGTAATCCCATCACTTTGGAAGGCCAAGGCGGGAGGATCACTTGAGCCCAGGAGTTCAAGACCAGCCTGGGCAACATAGGGAGACCTTGTCTCTACAAAAAATTTAAAAAAAAAACAAAAAATTAGGCACGGTGGTGTGCATCTGTGGTCCCAGCTACTCGGGAGGCTGAAGTGGGAGGATTGTTTGAGCCCAGAAGGCTAAGGGTACAATGAGCTGTGATTGTGCCGTTGCACTCCAGCCTGATGAGAGAGCAAGATTCTGTCTCAAAAAACAAACAAACAAAGCTACATAGGTACATTGGGAGCATTAAATTTAGGAAATTAAGAGATCATTTCTGTTATTGTTGGATTATTTTACAGACTTTTTTAACTTGTGACTTTATTAATAAGAATTGGGAGAATTTGAATCCAAATGTTGGAATATTATTATCACTTTTTTTTTTTTTTTTTTTTTAATGAAGACTGAAGTTGCTGAAGATCCTCAACAAGTTTCAACTGTTCATCTCCAGCTAGGCTTACCACTGGTTTTTATTGTTAGCCAACAGGCTACTTATGAAGCTGATAGAAGAACTGCAGAATGGGTTGCTTGGCGTCTTCTGGGAAAAGCAGGAGTTCTGCTCTTGTTAAGGTATCTTAAACATCAAATATTTATTATATTTAGCAAAACACTAATAGTTTCCATGTTTTAAAATTTGATAATTTAATCACTTATAAGTAAACTCAAATCTTTAATAGATTCCAATATAGTTAGAACTAGTTTCTGTGCTAAAATCTGTACATTCATTTATGGTTGATTAAAACTTAGAACTTAAAACCTTGTTAAATGAAGATGGAGATTAAGATGGAGACTAGAAGATCTGGTCTATATTTATGTGTAAAATTTTTCAGTCACTAAATTGTAATATTTTTTCATAATTTTTAGTATAAGAATATAGTTCTGTTTTCTATTGACGTCCTGGGTGACTATTAGTCTTCACATTAACAACATAAAACATTTATTTCCATTTTGAAAAAGGGACTCTTTGGAAGTGAACATTCCTCAGCATGCTAATGTGGTCTTCAAAAGAGCAGAAAAGGTTAGTTGTTTTATGTATTGTTCTACAATATCTGTTTATTTAAAGAAAGCTAATATATGGTCTTAAAGTAATATATTTTATTATAGAAAAATCTGTAAATTATAATTACTCGTATTCAAAGAAAATTGCTGTTAACATTTTGATGCTTTTATCATGTGTCAATCTGGTTTTTATTCTATGTTCACATATTTATATGTATTTTTTTAATAAAACAAAATCAGGATTATGCTAGATATCCTGCGTTTTGTTTAAAATAATATTGGGCTGGGCATGGTGGCTCATGCCTGTAATCTAGCACTTTGGGAGGCTGAGGCAGGTGGATCACTTGAGCCCAGGAGTGCAAGACTAGCTTAGGCAACATCGGGAGACCCCATCTCTACAAAAAATAGGCTGGGTATGGTGGTGCATGCCTATAGTCCCAGTTACTCAGGAGGCTGAGGTGGGAGAATCACTTGAGCCCCAGAGGTTGAAGCTGCAGTGAGCCGTGATTGTGCCACTGCACGTCCACCCTGGGTGATAGAGACCCTGTCTCAAAAAAATAAACAAGATAAAACAGAATTCAAACCATAGCAGTGATGAAAGACAGAATAGTGATTACTTTTGGGGGATGTTAATGACAGGAAGAGCAAGAAGATGGCCACTGGGTGTGCTGATGATGTTCTGTATCTTAATCTGTGTGGTGGTGATACAAATATGTCCACTTTGTAAAAATCCCTCAAACTCCATACTTAAAATTTTTGTTCTTTTCTGTGTTAATGTTATACTTTAATTAAAAGGCTTACTACAAAAATTTCTGTGAATCTTTGGAACAAATTAAGTTTAATTTTGATTCCTCTACTTTTTAAGTTTATTATATTTCTGTAGAAATCAAAATTGCTTGTTTTGAATATAATGTTAAAAAATGAAGATATGTGATAGCAAAGAACAAACATACTTAGAGCTCATACCTTTATTCCAATATAGAGTTACAGTCAAGGATACTTTGCTAAAATAATCTGTTGGCTTAAAATTTCATATTTTAAAAGCGTAACAGTTGGGCGATAGTAAAATAAATCTTAAGTAATATTTTTAATATTAAGTAATATTGATCTCAGTAGAATTTGGTATTCTTAAAATAACTGGGAGCACATAGTAATTTAATGTTTATAGCTAAACAGGAAATTGAACTTATTAGTGGAATTAATTTAGATGAATATTGTTTTGAATATTTCCATGGAATGTTAGAATAATCAATTTTGATTTGCTCTATTTGCAATAAAATTATATATATTTCCATTTTATAAAGAGGTAGAAGTTGCTGTTATATGTGAAATGTTTTACGGACTTCAATATAATGTGGTTGTGACAAGAAGAAAGTGAGGCTTTCAGCACCTTTTTTGTCATCTTTTTCAGTGTACCCATTGTCTTTATAGAAGGTATGCTGTAGATGCTTTTCTTTTCATAGTAATTTTGGAGTTACATTTCCTTTTACGTTTTGCTAAGTTTTAGAATTGAAGTTCAAAGGCTTAGTTTTATTTTAGTGTCAAACAAGTAAAACTTGTTTTTTTTTCAGAGTCTTGCCCTGTCACCCAGGCTGGAGTGCAGTGGCACAATCCCGCCTCACTGCAACCTTTGCCTCCTGGGTTCAGACGATTTTCCTGTTTCAGCCTCCCGAGTAGCTGGGATTACAGGCATGTGCCACCACGCCTGGCTAATTTTTGTATTTTTAGGCTGGTCTCGAACTCCTGACCTCAGGTGATCCACCCACCTTGACCTCCCAAAGTGCTGGGATTACAGGTGTGAGCCACCACACCTGGTCCAAGTAAAACATTTTTATGTCAAAATAGTTTGCTATATTCATTTTTAAAAAATTAATGTATTTCTAGGGAGTTCCAGTGGAATTTTTGGTATTACATGATGTTGATTTAATAATATCTCATGTGGAACATAGTATGCACATTGAGGAAATACAAGAAGATGAAGACGATGACATGGAAGGTCCAGATATAGGTAATGTGTTATGATTCTCATCCCTTCCCCATCCTGCCTAGCACCCATAAAGTCAGTGAAATTTCCAGTGAATTAACTTTCTCAAAGAATGTATTCAGATTCAAGACTCTGTAAAGAAACCTGGTGGAATTTATTTTGAATCACTTTTTTTTGTTTTGTTTTGTTTTGTTTTGTTTTTGAGACGGAGTCTCGCTGTGTCGCCCAGGCTGGAGTGCAGTGGCGCAATCTCGGCTCACTGCAAGCTC
>NW_012119265.1:798809-825869 GCF_000951035.1 Colobus angolensis palliatus | reverse complement strand
TGATCCGCCCGCCTCAGCCTCCCAAAGTGCTGGGATTACAGGCGTGAGCCACCGCACCTGGCCCTTGAATCACATTTTATCAAGTTGGTTTGTTGAAAGATGTAAGGATGCTATATTTTGTTTAGTGTATTAGCATTTACTGTTACATATCAGGCTTCAAACTTCCCACGTCTGTGCCTTCATCTTCCATGTCAGTTCTTTCAGCCATTCTGAACTAGTCCATGTTTAAAAACTCTACTTAGAAACTACAACATGATAATTCACTGTTACTATTTTTATTAGGAAATGGAGTTCTAATAAATATTGTTATATTTGTACTTGTAAATAAATCAATTGTTAATGGTATAAGGAGTAAATTTCAGTAACATTTTAACACTTCAGTTATTTCAGTTTTTAAAAAAATTTATTGCTTACATTTATGAAGTATTGTATGGTTTTTAAGGCTTTTTCCCACATATTATTTACTTTGATTGTATGCTCTGAGTTAGCTGATACCACCTTCATTTTGTACACAATGAGTCTGCATTTCTTGAGTTCAGTGATCCGCCCAAAGTCCCACAAGTGGCAGGTGGTGGGGCCTGGGCTAGAACTCAAGCATCCTGAAAAAAAATCTTATTTATTAATGACAGTCAAGAATACTTCACTAAAATAATCTAGTGGTGTAAAATTTCATATTTTTAAAGCAACAGTTAGGCAGTAGTGAAATAATTATTCCTGATACATCTTTCATAACATTAATCCTCTTCTGTAATTGTTTATTTACTTTTTTCTCTTCTCCACTAGTCTATAAATGTTTCTAAATCAAGGATTATGTCTTGTTCATTTTTGTATACCATATAGTAAATATTTGAGTGTTTTATATAGTACCATTATAAGCTCCAAGAAGGAAGCAATTTACATATCGTTTTCATGAGCTCCATGCATTGTGATCAAAATCTATATTATAAATTTAATAAGAGCTTTCACTGTTACCATGACCAGTTTCTTGGTTTGAGCGGAGCTCTGGTTTCTTTTCCGATATGCAGGGGTTAGAATTGCTTGTGTTCCTCTCTGGAGTTCTCAGTGGGCTTGTCTTTACATAAGCAGACCTGTGTTCTGGTCTCTTGTTTCCTCACTTATTCCTGTAATGGTTCCTGTATTTGAACCTTCAGAGTTGGAGGACTTGTCCGTAATCTCAGTTTATTTGATTCCTGTCTTCAGTGGGAGTTGCCTGTTTGAAGATTTCTTTGTGGCCACAGCCCCTATATTGTTTCCTGACTCTATGGCCTTATTTACCCTCTGATGCTGCCTTATCTTTCTGGTTTTTATTTTTATTTTTTCATTTGACCAACAATAATTGTACATATTTGTGAGGTACATAGTGATGTTTCAATACATACAATGTATAGTGATCAGGTTAGGATAATTAGCGTATCCATCATTTCAAGCATTTTTCATTTCTTTGTGTTGGAAACGTTCAATAACCTCCAGCCTGTTTCTAGTATTTCCTTTGCAGCTTTGCCTTTTTTGTTTATTTTTCATCTTAACTTCCTATTATCAGTAATCCATATTGGCCCAGAATGTTATATGGTGTTGTGCCCATGTATAATTCTTCCCCCTCCGTTTGTATCACTCCCGTTTACAAAGGAAAACTAGATGAGGGTTAGGAAAGAATTTATTACCATCTTTGAATGTAAATCAGAGACAGGTGTGCCCCAGATAAATCGGCAAAATGGAATCAGAATGAAAAACACTGGTTCCACAAAAGGGCAAAAGAAAAGAAGCCTGTGTTCCAGCCTGGGCAACATGACAAAACCCTATCTCTACAAAAAATACAAAAAATAGCCAAGCATGGTGATACGTGCCTGTAATCCCAGCTCCTTGGGAGGCTGAGGTGGGAGGATCGCTTGAGCCCAGGAGATGGAGATTGCAGTGAGCTGAGATCGTGCCAGTGCACTCTAACCTGGGCAACACAGTGAGACCCTGTCTCAAAAAAAAAAAAAAAAATGAAAATAGTGTGTATATTATTAATGAATAGGTGGAAGGTAGAGCTGAGGAGTGACTAAATTTACAAGTGATGGTAGCTTATTAGAATATAAGAAAAGAGGGAAAGGAGGAAAAAGAAACAGAGAAGACTGACAGGAAAATGAAAATATATGAATAACAAGAAAAAAATATGGTAAATAAGAAAATAGGCCTTTGCCAATTTTGGTATTGAGAATGTAATTTTTTAGTGTCATGGAATTTGGTGCTTAAAAGTACCTTAAAGTTATATAGTGCAACTCTCATGCTTCACAAGAGTTGAACATTGAGGCCCAGAAAGCTATGTGATTGACTAGAGTCGTACAGTTAGAAAATGGCTGAGGTTATGTCAAAATCCAGATCTAGAATTTTAATTTATAGTATGGTCATGTGTCTCTGAACAATGAGGCTACTTTCTGAGAAATGCATCATTAGGTGATTTCATTGAGCAAACATCGTAAAGTTCACTTACACAAATGTACATGATGTAGCCTATTACACACCTAGGGTATATGGTCTAGCCTGTTGCTCCTAGGCCACAAACCTAGGCATGTTACTGTACTGAATACTGTAGGTACCTGTAACACAGTGGTAGATATTTATGTATCTAAACGTGTGTAAACATAGAAGAGGTACAATAAAAACACAGTATAAAAGATAAAAAATGGTACACTTGTATAGGGTACATACCATGTATGGAGCTTACAGGACTGGAAGTTGCTCTGGGTAAGTCAGTGAGTGAGTGTAAAGGCCTAGAACATTACATTATTGTAGACTTTATAAATACTGTACACTTAGGCTGTACTAAATTTATGAATTTTTTTCAATAATAAATTTGTCTTAGCTTACTGTAACTTTTTCACTTTATACATTTTTACAATTTTTAAAAACATTTTGACTGTTTTGTAATAACGTTTAACTTAAAGCACAAATACATCATAGAGCTGTACAAAAATATTTTCTTTTTTTATATCCTTATTCTATAAGCTGTTTTTTCCATTTAAAACTTTTATGTTTTACGTTTTTTTTTTTTTGAGACAGAGTCTCTCTCTGTCCCCCAGGCTGGAGTGCCGTGGCCGGATCTCAGCTCACTGCAAGCTCCGCCTCCCAGGTTCACGCCATTCTCCTGCCTCAGCCTCCCGAGTAGCCGGGACTACAGGCGCCCGCCACCTCACCCGTCTAGATTTTTGTATTTTTTTTTTTTTAGTAGAGACGGGGTTTCACCGTGTTAGCCAGGATGGTCTCGATCTCCTGACCTCGTGATCCGCCCGTCTCGGCCTCCCAAAGTGCTGGGATTACAGGCTTGAGCCACCGCACCCGGCCCCTATGTTTTACGTTTTAAACTTTTCTCTAAAAACAAAAACACAAACACACATCAGTCTAGGCTTATACAGGGTCAAGATCATCCATATTACCTGCTTCCACTTCCACACTGTGTCCCTTTGGAAGGTCTTCCGGGACAGTAACAAGCATGGAGCTGTCATTTCCTATGATAATAATGCCTTCTTTTAGAATGCCTCCTGAAGGACCTACCTGAGGCTGTTTTACAGTGAACTTTTTATTTTATAAGTGAAAGGAGTACACTCTAATGATGAGTATAGTAAATATATAAACCAATAATCTAGTCCTTTATTATCATTATCAGGTATTATTTACTGTACATAATTGTATGTGCTATACTTTTTTTTTTTTTTTTTGAGACAGAGTTTTGCACTTGTCACTCAGGCTGGAGTACAGCGGTGCAATCTCGGCTCACTATAACCTCCACCTCCTGGGTTCAAGTGATTCTTCTGCCTCAGCCTCCCAAGTAGCTGGGATTACAAGCATGCACCAACATGCCCGGCTGATGTTTTGTGTTTTTAGTAGAGACAGGGTTTCACCATGTTGGCCAGGCTGGCCTTGAACTCCTGACCTCAAGTGATCCACCCACCTCGGCCTCCCAAAGTGCTGGGATTACAGGTGTGAGCCACCATGCCCAGCCTTATGTGCTATATGACTCACTGTAGGTTTGTTTACACCTCCATCACCACAAACATGTGAGTAATGTGTTGTGCTACAACATTACAGATGATAGGAATTTCTCAGCTCCATTATGATCTTAAGGGACTACAGTTGTATATGTGGTCCATTGTTGACTGAAATATCATTATGGTGTGTGACTGTATGAGAAATTATGTATAAAACAATACTTTAGTTCTATGAATGTATTGTCTTCTTTCTGCCTTCTTTCTTTTTAATGTGTTGTTACATAGAATTATGAACATACCATAAAAGAGATAGAATAATAGAACAAATTCTTGTTATCCATTACTTGGCCTCACATTATCACACCATGGCTAATCCTGCTCCAGTCACCCCCCACCTCTTATTGTTTTGTAGCAAATCCCAAACATATGATTTCATCTATAAGTATTTCCCTGGGTTTCAGAAATATCAGATTTTCATTTTTAACATTAACATAATTAATACTATTATTACATCTAAAAAATTAACAATTCTTATTATCATAATATATCCAGTCAGTGTTTGAACTTCCAACTGCACTATGCTCTTACATGCCACTGTGCCTTTGCTCATGCTGTTCTTTTTGCTCTTTATGCCGCCACTGCCTTTCTTCTCTGCCTACCTGAGGTTTCTTTTTCTTTTCATATTCAGCTAGTATCAACTCTTCTAAGAAGCTTTATGCTTTAGTCAAGTTATATGCTCCATCTGTGTTACCATACAATCTCTACAAACTTCTAACAGAATATTTATGAATCCAAATGTATTTTTGAAGATACATGGATGGATGGATGGATGGATGGATGGATGGATGGATCTATCAGTCTATTGATTGGTCTATCTAAATTAAGGAAAGGTTTTTACATATTCAGAATCCACTCATAACTTGATGCTTTTTGGATAAAATCCAGACTTCTTGTCTCATGTGACCTCTTATGATCTAGCCACTGCCTAGCCTAGAGTTTTCTCATGCTGTTTATTCCTTCAGCCCCATCTTGTCTTAGTCAAATTTGCCTTCTCTCAGCCTTGTATGTGCTAAACTCTTGTATGTCTCAGAGCTTTTGCATATATAATTCTCTTTGTCTAAAACATTCTTTTCTTGATTCTCCACCTGGCAGGCTTTGGGCTTCCCAAACTAAATAACCCTGTTATAATCTCTCAGTGTATCCTTTACCTTTCTTCACAAATTGGTCATAATTTATAATTATATGTTGATTCAGTGATCAGTTTGTCTGACTTTTCCATAGGTAGAAGTTCCATGTGGTCAGGACTCTGTTTTGTTTACCAGTTTTCCTAGTGCCTGTCACAATGCTTGGCATATAGTAGAGGCAACATAAATAAAACAGCACTATTAATATTCTTTGTAGAACAAGTTTTAATTTTGAAATTGACTAAAACTTTACAACTTCTAGGTCAGGAAGTATCTCAGAGTCAGTTAAGCAACTGGAAAGTTTTTTAAATATCATGCATCCTAACTATTAAGATAGGATGAATTCAAAAGTTTGTATAAAGTACTGAATTCTTACATGCTTCCTATGAGAAGAGCTTAAATCGTTTTCATTATACATCAATAGTTAAATTAATTTTTTTCCAACATTTCAGATGTTCAGGATGATGAAGTGGCAGAAACTGTTTTCAGAGATAGGAAGAGAAAATTACCTTTGGAACTCACAGTGGAACTAACAGAAGAAACATTTAATGCAACAGTGATGGCTTCTGACAGCATAGTACTCTTCTATGCTGGTTGTGAGTATGACCCTTCAAAGGAGACTATTACATATTAGGACATTTAAAAACACAGATTTAACTTTTGGCATTCCATGTATTGCATGTTGTAAAATGAAATTGCTTTCGTATGTCTCAAGTAGACTGTGTGCATGGAAGCATTTACTTCTGATTCTGGGATTGTGCAATTTATTTATATCTGATTTACAAATTAAAGATTAATGATTAAACTAGACGTTCATTAATTTTGAAAAATTGTGACTCACGCTAATGATTTTAACATATTAACAGTTATTATAGATTTATAGTAAGTATATTGCTTTTGTCTTCAAATCATAGCTATTTAGCTATATTCCTTGCAGTACAAGTGCGGAAAATCAGTTGCTTTTGAAATTCTGAAGTGGTTGGACTATGTTGAGAAATGTATAGTAGAATATTTCTGATTAACAATAATTTTGGGAAACCTCATAAATCTATATATTTGTTACGTATCAGTGTGGATGCTTTGGAGATACACATGTAATATCTGTTGAATTTTTCATTTTCATGTAGGGCAAGCAGTATCCATGGCATTTTTGCAATCCTATATTGATGTGGCAGTTAAACTGAAAGGTATCGTACTGTGCTATGCACGCTTATTATTCTGATTTTGAACTGTAGCTATTTGTAAAACCATGTCATGCAAAAAATGTAGAAAACCACATAAAATTTCAGGTTACTATGTTTGTGTCTCCAGGGTTAAGTTAATGAACCAGGAGTTTCAAGAGTACTTAGGAGCATTCACTTTGATTTGTCTTCATAGAACTGTCTTTAGTGGAAAGTAGAGAGCCTATGTATTAATTACTTGTGGCTACACAGTTAATCCAGCAACCTTTTTGGTTCAAGTCAGTCATTCAGCAAGCATTTATGAGTGCCTATTCTGTGCCAGTTACTCCAGTTAAATACTGGAGATAAAAATTTGGCAGATTCAAGACCCAGTCTCATGGTCTAATGAGAGATCAAAGATCCCTGTGTTCTTGAAACTGTATAGTTTACTCTTCATGGATGAAATGCTTTTTAATATCCAGGATCTTTTTATGTTAACTATCTATGAAACCTGATTTAATAGTGGGCAAATAAAGATCCAAGGAATGGACTTTAACTGAAAATATCTGTGCTACCATCTCAGCAAAGACATAGGGAAAAAGAGGGAGGCCTATTAGAGAGGTAATAATGGATTAGGTGTGCTTAATGTAAGTTCCTTATGGTTAGGTAGTGTGCCTTATATCAGCTTACTGGGCTTGGCATATTGCCTTACATTGCAGAATATCTGGTTTTTAATAATTGAATACATGAATAATAGAGTTTCATAAATTTGTTTCATTTAATGGAACCTGTGTACTGATGTACAACTTATTTATACATTGACGCTTTTGAAAACTCAAGAAATTGGTTCCAGATACTCAAACCTAAGTGTATCATTCCTTTTTTTATATATTTTTTTTTATTTGCATAGGTTATTGGGGAACAGATGGTGTTTGGTTACATGAGTAAGTTCTTTGGTGGTGATTTGTGAGAGATTGGTGCACTCATCACCTGAGCGGTATACACTGTGCTGCACCCAATTTGTGACCTTTTATTCCTTACCCCCTTCCCACCCTTTCCCCTTGAGTCCCCACAGTCCATTTTGTCTTTCTTATGCCTTTGCATCCTCATAGCTTAGCTCCCAAACATGAGTGAGAACATGTGATGTTTGGTTTTCCATTCCTGAGTTAGAATAATCGTCTCCAGTCTCATCCCAGTTGCTGCAAATGCCGTTAATTCATTCCTTTTTATGGCTGACTAGTATTCCATTGTATACATATACACCACAGTTTCTTTGTCCACTCGTTGATTGATGAGCATTTGGGTTGGTTCCGTGTTTGTACAGTTGCAAATTGTACTGCTATAAATATGTGTGCCAGTATCTTTTTCACATAGTGACTTATTTTCCTGTGGGTAACCAGTAGTGGGATTGCTGGATCAAGTTCCTTTTAGTTCTTTAAGGAATCTCCACACTGTTTTCCATAGTGGTTGTATTAGTTTACATTCCCACCAGCAGTGTTGAAGAGTTCCCTGTTCATCACATCCATGCCAACATCTATTTTTTAAAAAATTTTTTTGATTATGGCCATTCTTGCAGGAATAAGGTGGTATTGCATTGTGGTTTTGAATTGCATTTTCCTGATCATTGGTGATGTTGAGCATTTTTTCATGTTTATTGGTCATTTGCATATCTTCTTTTGTAACTGTTTCTGTTCATGTCCTTAGCCCACTTTTTGATGGGAGTTTTTTTTTTCTTCTTGCTAATTTGTTTGAGTTCATTGTAGATTCTGGATATTAGTTTTTTGTCAGATGTATAGATTGTGAAGATCTTCTCCCATTCTGTGAGTTGTCTGTTTACTCTGCTGACCGTTCCTTTTGCTGTGCAAAAGCTCTTTCATTTAATTAAGTCTCAGCTATTTATCTTTGTTTTTATTGCATTTGTTTTTGGGTCCTTGGTCATGAAATTCTTGTCTAAGCCAACGTCTGGAAGGTTTTCCAATGCTGTCTTCTTTTTTTTTTATAGAATTTTTATAGTTTCAGGTCTTAGATTTAAGTCTTTGATCTATCTTGAGTTGATTTTGTATAAGGTGAGAGGTGAGGATCGTGTTTCATTCTCCTACATGTGGCTTGCCAATTATCTCAGCACCATTTGTTGAAGAGGGTGTCTTTCCCCACTTTATATTTTTGTTTGCTTTGTTGAAGATCAGTTGGCTGTAAGTATTAGGGTTTATTTCTTAGTTCTCTGTTTTGTTCCATTGGTCTCTGTGCCAATTTTTATGCCAGTACCATGCTGTTTTGGTGACTCTGGCCTTATAGTTTGAAATAGGTAATGTGATGCCTCCAGATTTGTTCTTTTTGCTTAGTCTTACTTTGGGTATGTGGGCTCTTTTTTGGTTCCATATGAATTTTAGGATTGTTTTTTCTAGTTCTGTGAAGAATGTTGGTGGTATTTTGATGGGAATTGTGCTGAATTTGTAGATTGCTTTTGGCAGTATGGTCATTTTCACAATACTGATTCTACCCATCCATGAACATGAGATGTGTTTCCATTTGTTTGTGTCATCCATGATTTCTTTCAGCAGTCTTTTGTAGTTTTCTCTGTAGAGGTCTTTCACCTCCTTGGTTAGATATATTCCTAAGTATTTTTTTTTTTTTTTTTGCAGCTATTGTAAAAGAGGTTGAATTCTAGACTTGATTCTCAGCTTGGTCGCTGTTGGTGTATAGAAGAGCTATTGATTTGTGTACGTTGATTCTGTATCTGGAAACTTTACTGAATTCTTTTATCACTTCTAGGAACTTTCTGGGTGAGTCTTTAGGGTTTTCTAGATAAACAGTCATATCATCACCGAACAGCGGCAGTTTGACTTCTTCTTTACCAATCTGGATGCCTTTATTTCTTTCTTTTGTTTGAGTGCTCTCGCTAGGACTTCCAGTACTGTGGTGAAGAGGAGTGGTGAGAGTGGGCATCCTTGTCTTGTTCCAGTTCTCAGAGGGAATGCTTTCAATTTTTCCCTATTCAGTATTATGTTGGCTGTGGGTTTGTTATAGATGGCTTTTATTACATTGAGGTATGTGTCTCATATGCCAGTTTTGCTGAGAGTTTTAATCATAGAGGAATGCTGGATTTTATCGAATGCTTTTTCTGCATCTGTTGAGATGATCATGTGATTTTTGTTTTTGATTCTGTTTATGTGGTGTATCGCATATATTGACTTGTGTATTTTAATTATCCCTGCATCCCTGGTATGAAACCCACTTGATCATGGTGGATTATCTTTTTGATATGTTGTTGGATTCAGTTAGCTAGTGCATTGTTGAGGATTATAGCATCTATGTTCATCAGGGATATTGGTCTGTAGTTTTCTTTTTTGGTTATGTCTTTTCCTGGTTTTGGTATTAGGGTGATACTGGTGTCATAGAACGATTTCGCGAGGGTTCCGTTTTCCTCTTCTTGTGGAATACTGTCAGTAGGATTGGTACCAATTCTTCTTTGAATGTCTGGTAGGATTCTGCCGTGAATCTGTCTTGTCCTGGCCTTTTTTTTGTTGGTAGTTTTGTTACCATTTCAATTTCACTGGTTGTTATTGGACTCTTCAGAGTAGCTAATTCTTCCTGATTTAAGCTAGGAAGGTTGTATCTTTCCAGGAATTTATCCATCTCCTCTAGGTTTTCCAGTTTATGCCCATAAAGGTGTTCTGAATTATCTTTTGTATTTCTGTGGTGTCAGTGTGATATCTCCCATTTTGTTTCTAATAGAGCTTATTTGGATTTCCTCTTTTCTTTTCTTGGTTAATCTTGCCAATGGTCTATCAGTTTTATTTTTCTTTGCAAAGAACCAGCTTTTTGTTTCATTTATCTTTTGTATTTTTGTTGTTGTTATTTCAATTTCATTTAGTCCTGCCCTGATCTTGGTTATTTCCTTTCTTCTGCTGCGTTTGGACTTGGTTTGTTCTTGTTTCTCTAATTCCTTGAGGTGTGACCTTAAATTGTCTGTCTGTGCTCTTTCAGACTTTGATGTAAGCAGTTAGGGCTATGAACTTTCCTCTTAGCACTGCCTTTACTATATTCCAGAAGTTTTGATAGGTTGTGTCACTATTGTCATTCAGTTTGAAGAATTTTTAAATTTCCATCATGATTTCATTTTTGACCCAATGATCATTCAGGAGCAAGTTATTTAATTTCCATGTATTTGCATGTTTTTGAAGGCTTCTTCTGGAGTTGATTTCCAGTTTTATTCCACCGTGGTCTGAAAGAGTACTTGATATGATTTCAATTTTCTTGAATTTATTGAGGCTCATTTTGTGGCCTCTATCATATGGTCTATCTTGGAGAAAGTTCTATGCACTGTTGAACAGAAAGTGTATTCTGTGGTTGTTGGGTAGAATGTTCTGTAAATACCTGTTAAATCCATTTGTACCAGGGTATACTTTAAAGCCATTGTTTCTTTGTTGACCTTCTGTCTTGATGACCTGTCTAGTGCTGTCAGTGGACTATTGTAGTCTCCCACTATTATTACGTTGCTATCTATCTCATTTCATAGGTCTATTAGTAATTGTTTTATAAATTTAGGTGCTCCAATGTTAGGTGCATATATATTTAGGATTGCGGTATTTTCCTGTTGGACAAGGCCTTTTATCATTACAGAATGACCCTCTTTGTCTTTTTTATAACTGCTGTTGCTTTAAAGTTTGTTTTGTCTGATACAAGAATAGCTACCCCTGCTCGCTTTTGGTGTCCATTGCATGGAACGTCTTTTTCCATCCCTTTACCTTAAGTTTATGTGAGTCTTTATGTGTTAGGTGTGTCTCTTGAAGGTAGCAGATGGTTGGTGAATTCTTATCCATTCTGCAATTCTCTGTGTTTTAAGTGGAGCTACTTTAGGCCATTTACATTCAATGTTAGTATTGAGATGTGAGATACCATTCCATTCATCATGCTATTTGTTGACTGTATACCTTTTTTTAAAATTGTGTTTGTTTTGTAGGTCATGTGTGATTTATGCTTTAAAGAGGTTCTTTTTTGATGTGTTTTCAGGGTTTGTTTCAAGATCTAGAGCTCCTTTTAGCAGTTCTTGTAGTGCTGGCTTGGTAGTGATGAATTCTCTCAGTGTTTGTTTGTCTGAAAAATACTGTATCTTTCCTTCACTTAGGAAGCTTAGTTTTGGTGGTGGGTACAAAATTCTTGGCTGATAATTGTTTTGTTTGAAGAGGCTGAAGATAGGATCCCAATCCCTTCTAGCTTGTAGAGTTTCTGCTGAGAAATCTGCTGTAAATCTGATAGGTTTTCCTTTATATGTTACCTGGTGTTTTGCATCACAGCTCTTAAGATTCTTTCATTTGTCTTAACTTTAGATAACCTGATGACAGTGTGTCTAGGCATTGATCTTTTTGTGATGAATTTCCCAGGTGTTTTTTGGGCTTCTTGTACTTAGATGCCTAGTTCTCTAGCAAGGCTGGGGAAGTTTTCCTTGATTATTCCCCCAAATATATTTTCCAAATAGATTTCTCTTCTTTCTCAAGAACGCTGATTATTCAGGTTTGGTTGTTTAACATAATCCCAAACTTCTTGGAGGCTTTGTTCATATTTTCTTATTTTTTTCTTTGTCTTTGTTGCATTGGGTTAATTCGAAAACCTTGTCTTTGAGCTCTGAAGTTCTTTCTTCTGCTTGTTTGATTCTATTGCTGAGACTTTCCAGAGCATTTTGCATTTCTGTAAGTGCATCTATTGTTTCCTGAAGGTTTGATTGATTTTTATTTATGCTATCTGTTTCATTGAATATTTCTTCCTTCTTGTATAATTTTTTTCAATGTCCTTACATTGGGCTTTGCCTTTCTCTGGCACCTCCCTGATTAGCTGAGTAACTAAGCTTCTGAATTCTCTTTCAGGTAGATCAGGGATTTCTTCTTGGTTTGGATCCCTTGATGGAGAGCTAGTGTGATTTTTTTGGGGATGAGTTGAAGAATCTTGTTTTGTCATATTACCAGAGTTGGTTTTCTGGTTCCTTCTCATTTGGGTAGGCTCTGTCAGAGGGAAGGTCTAGGGCTCAAAGCTGTTGTTCAGTTCCTTTTGTCCCACAAGGTGTTCCCTTGATGCAGTACTCTTTCCCTTTTCCTAGGGATATGGCTTCCTGAGAGCCGAGCTATAGTGATTATTATCTGTCTTCTGGATCTAGCCATCCAGCAAGTCTACCGGGCTCCAGGCTGGTACTTGGGGTTGTCTACACAGAGTCCTGTGATGTGAACCATCTGTGGGTCTCTCAGCCATGGATACTGGCACCTGTTTCAGTGGAGGTGTCAGAAGGGCAAAATGGACTCTGTGAGAGTCCTTAGCTTTGGTTGGTTAATGCACTAGTTTTGTGCTGATTTACCTCCTGCTGGGAGGTGGCACTTTCAAGAGAGGATTGGCTCAAAAGTGCATTGGTGTCGGGAGGAACAGGCAGTGAGCAGGGCCCTATAACTCCCAAGAGTATATGCCCTTTGTCTTCAGTTACCACGGTGGGTAGGGGACCATTAGATGGGGGCAGGGCTAGATGTGCCTGAGCTCAGACTCAACTTGGGCAGGTCTTGCTGCCTCTGCTGTGGGGAATGGGGGTGAGGTTCCCAGGTCAATGGAGTTATGTTCCTAGGAGGATTATGGCTGTCTTTGCTGTGTCATGCAGGTTGTCAGGGAAGTGGAGGAAAGCAGTCACAGGCCTCACCCAGCTCCCATACAACCCAAAGGGCCAGTCTCACTTCCACTGTGCCCCCACTCAAAAGCACCAAGTCTGTTTGCAGGCAGTGGGTGAACAGGGCTGAGAACCTGCCCTAGGCTTCCTGCCTTCCAGCTGCGAAAATAAGTAGGGCTTTGTTTCTTCCCCAACCTGTGGTGTCTGCACGCTGGATTCATGCCCTACCCCGAGTTCTGGCCAGGAGACTTTTCGATTGGTTCAAATTGTTACAAAGTTCAGCTAGAGGTTTCCTTTTGCCCGTGGCCTTTTCTGAGTGCCTCCGGTAGCCCTCCTCAAGGACCCCTTGTGAGGTGAGGCACAGATGGCTTGGTAGGGGACGAGCCCACAGGGATTTTCCTGCTGCTTCCTCTATCCATGTATTTCGCTTTCGCTCTGCTCTCTAAATTGACTCAACTCCAGGTAAGGTCAGAATCTTCTCCTGTAATCTAGACCTTTAGGTTCCCCCATGGGAGCGTGTGTTCGGGGTGGACGATCTGCCTTTCCCACTTCCAGTTTGAGTACTCACAGTATTTGGGGTGTCTCCCAGGTCCTGCAGGTGCAATCACTTCCTTCAGAGGGTCTGTCAGTTCTCTTGGCTCTCCTTATGTATTGCTGCAGTTTTGGAGCAAAAGTTCATGATGCAAGCCTCCACATGCTGTTCTCTCTGTTCCCATTCCTTTTATTACCCAACCACATTTCATCCAACTTTTGATTATTACTGAGTGAAGGGATAATTAAGTCTGTAGACACAACGATCTGTAATCTTTTTTTTGAGATGGAGTTTTGCTCTTGTCGCCCAGGCTGGAGTACAATGGTGTGATCTCAGCTCACTGCAACCTCCGCCTCCTGGGTTCAAGTGATTCTCCTGCCTCAGCCTCCCAAGTAGCTGGGATTACAGGTGTGCACCACCATGCTTGGCTAATTTTTATATTTTTAGTAGCGACAGCGTCCAGGCTGGTCTCAAACTGCTGACGTCAAGTAACCCACCTGCCTTGGCCTCCCAGAGTGCTGGGATTATAGGCATGAGCCACTGCGCCCAGCCTCTAATCATTTTTTAAATAAGCAAATCCTCTTACTTGATTTCATATTTTCCTTTATGCAAAGCAAGTTGCAATCTACGGACAAATTTAAGTTTTCTTCTTTTAGATTCCATAACCTTATTGGCAAATACTTAGAAGAAAAGCAACGAAGGAGAAAATATAAATCATAATGAAGTAGTGATTGGATAATATTCCTCAAGAATATGGTTAATTATCCCTCTCTCCACCCCATTTAATTAGACACCAGATGAAAATGGAAAAAGATTTCCTTGCATTCTTTTCTATTAATGACCAAATAAACTACCTGCCTCCTTAATGCAAGGGCTCAGAGTTGTATGTGTTTGTAGAATAAAAAAGTAGATAAGCAACCCAGGACTTGTTTTCCTTTTCATTCACTATGTTCTTTATGAATAACAATTTTTTTTGGTAATCAGATATCAGAATGGATTATTTTGAAAGTTCAGGGAACTTAATGTAGAAATGCATTGCATAGGTAATTACAATGTTTTGTGTTTATGTGGAAGCCTACACTATAACATTATAAATTAGGAAAATATAATAATACCTTGGGCATTTAGTTCTATCATCTGTCTTTCTGACAGATCTGACTTTGTGGGAAAAAGCCATTTGTATCTCTTAGTCCAAGACAATGAAGAATGTTTTTTACTCTGTCACAAGGTGGCAGCAAATGTCAAAATTTTATACTTACATAATACCTGTATCTAAGATAATCTGTTTTTTCCTTTAAATTAGGAACCTATTTGAAATTACTGCATTGATCAAGTATATGGGATGTAATACTATAGGTATCTTAGAATATTACACTATTTTAATTGAAACATGAATAAATATTGGAACCATTTTACAGGAATAAAAATAAAACTTTTAAATTGATAACTTCAGTATAACTTTTAATGATATGTATCAGTATTACTTTTCTGGTTTTAAAAATAACATCAAAATTTTCCATTTCAACTGTAGGGACAAAGGAATAATCACATTTTTAGCAATAGTAGGCATGCTGAGGATGCTTATTGAAAGGAAAGAACTGCAGCTGGAAGAGCACTATATTCCGTACTTGGGTGGCAAAATATATAACATGGCACTTTGTATAAACAAGCATCACCAGATGTTTATTGATGAAATTGAAGCAGCTGTGTTGTCTGGGGTATATACCCTGGGGTTTGTTGTCATGCACCAGGAAAATTTAGGACACAGACACACACAAGGAGTTTAGGAGCAGTTTAATAGAAGAGAAAGAGAAACAGCTTCCTCTATAGAGGAGGGGGTCTCCAAGCAGAAAGGACTGGCTGGCAGCGAATGTGTCAAGTTTTATAGTCCAGTTTTAGAAGGTGGTGTCTGATTTACATAGGGCTCATAGATTGGTTCAGTCAGGTATGATGTTTACACAGTGGCGTAGGAAAGTCTGGTCGACCCACCTTAATCTTATACAAGTGGGCTTTCCAGTTGTCTGGGGCCATCTTGTCTGCTCCTTATGGAACACATGCCTGGCAGAGAAGGGAAGACAGAGCAGCCATGTTGAAAACGTCTAGTCCTTAGTTCCTGCCAGTACCCGCAAACTTTCAGCTTGCAGGCTGCTCTTTGTTAGAAAAAGATTTGGGGCTGCTTTTCATTAAAAAGAAAAACCTTACCGAGGACTCCCATACCCTTGCTATCTGCCTAAGTGATTTCTTCTTAACTCCTGTATCAAAATGATTAAAACAAGGATAAGAGAACTTTGATAGGAAGTAACTTAGCAGGTCTGATATGGGAAGAAATAAGGATTTATATTTGTTTATATGCTCATACAAAATTCACGTATTAATATCCTTTAATGTAAGAATTTAAAATTTGTGAAGAAATATCAATGTACATTCTATACATTTTTACTGGGTACATACTGTGTAATAGACACTGTGCTAGGCAGTGGGTATATAGTGGTGAATAAGACAAAGGCCAGGTGCTGTGGCTCATGCCTGTAATCCCAGCACTTTGGAAGGCTGAGGCAGGCAGATCATGAGGCCAGGAGATCAGGACCATCTAGTATTAGGGTAGAGACCCAACTCTACTAAAAAATAGAAAAAATTAGCCGGGCATGGTGCTGGGCACCTGTAGTCCCAGCTACTCGGGAGGCTGAGGCAGGAGAATGACGTGAACCCGGGAGGCGGAGCTTGCAGTGAGCCGAGATCACTCCAGCCTGGGCTACAGAGCGATACTCCGTCTCAAAAAAAAAAATTAAAGTTAAAATTAAAAAAAATTTGGTGATAAAATATTAAAATATCACATTCATAATTTTAATCATATGATTGAGTTACATTTAGACTATATTCTAAATTGATACACAAAGATTCCTTCTTTCATCTAGTATGATACTAAATTTTATTTTTTATTAGAATTTATTCTTTTGAGTTATATGGTGCTTATTTTATTTAGCATTTGATCTCTTTCCACACAGCGATTTATAATATTTTAGATAACTTTTCCCCTTTTTTTAATAGAGCAAGTAGGAATTTCTGTTTGAGATTCTACTATGTGTTTTCTTAGGCTGAAAAGAAATTACAATATTTAGACAGATTAGGTATCTGAAGTCCTATGTGAGTTTCACATATGTCATTTATTCACATACATATTTAAGGTGCTGCAGGTGCTGGAAAATCAGTGATAAATAAACAGATACAGTCCCTGCTCTCACAGAGTTGTCTTGGTAGAGACACGTTAATCAGATAATGAATAGTATATAATTACATAAGGAGATAAGGAAAGGAGCATGGTTCTATAATAGCATATGTCAAGGGAACCTGATGTAGATCAGTGTGTCAGAGAAGGCTTCCTTGAAGTTGTACATGGTGAGAAAGATTTAACTCTGCAAAGGTTGGTGGGGGTAAGCTGGTACCAAAACAGATTTGAGTTTTGAAAAGATATCTCTAGTATTAGGGTAGAGACACTGAATTCAAGGAGATGAATTGGAAGCCTATTGTAGTTATCCAGGAGAAATAACAACTTGAGTAGTGGTAGTGAAGAGAAATGGACAGTAATTAGAGATACTAAAAATTTAGGTGGTAAAATTGAAAGAACATGCTGATTAATTAATAGGCATGAAGGGCTTGGGAATGGGGAGGTATGAAAGATGAAGTTTTGTTTTTTTGAGTTGCACAAGAGCAGCAACATTCACCAACACACACAGAAAAGAAATCACATATGGTTTTAGACTTATTGAGTTTGAGGAGGTTTCCATTCAAAGGAAAACAGAGAATGTAGTAAGGATACATGGGTCTTTTGGAACTTCAAGGAGTTTGGGCCAAAGACATAAATATAGGATTCATTAGATTATCTATGGTTATTGAGGTTATGTAGGAAGAGAGTGAAGAAAAACAAGAGAAGGCAGCTTAAGCTGAGCCTTGAAGGACTCCCAACTTTACTGGCTGAAGAGCCTACAAAAGGGAACAGAGGAGAAACTAGAAAGGAAGGGAAAAGGCCAATAGGGGGTGGTGTTGCAAAGATCAAGGGAAGAGAGTGTTTAAGCAGGAGTGTTTCATGCTGAGAAGTTAAAATAAGAATGGGATAGAAAAATATTGAAAATCCTAAGCAAATGCATTTTCTACAATTAGTAATTACAAATGTGCATTTTCCTTTTATTTAGGCACATCTACTATGCTTCTTACTAGAATAAACTGTGCAGATTGGTCTGATGTATGTACTAAGCAAAATGTTACTGAATTTCCTATTGTAAAGATGTACAAGAAAGGGGAGAACCCAGTATCTTATGCTGGAATGTTAGGTACCAAAGATCTCCTAAAATTTATCCAGCTGTAAGTATTCAGCTTCATTATAAGATCTTTAAATGTTTAGGTCTTTAGAAGTTCTAATTCTCAGACTTTGCTAACACTTTAAATAGGTTAAGGAGGATACTAGAATTGAGATCACAAAATAAATATTCATGAGAGTCTATGTACATTTCGTCACTTTTGGGGAGATAGTAATTTTGTTTAATGAGTCTGATTTTCTTTAAGAATAATATTTAATTTTCTATATTTTGTAAGATATTTATCTTATGTAATATATTGTTTGCTATGTTTAGTATGCTTTATTTTTTTACAAACTGAAAATATCTTTAAAAATTAATTTTTAATATAGCTATATATTTATCCAGCAATAGGATTTCATATCCAGTGAATATAACATCGATTCAAGAAGCAGAAGAATATTTAAGTGGGGAATTATATAAAGACCTGATCTCCTATTCTAGTGTGTCAGTACTGGGACTATTTAGTCCAACCATGACAACAGGTAAGTAGAGCTGAGCTTTTAAATTATACAGTACAGTATATCATTGCTTGCTAGTTTTATTTTTTAAGGATATATTTTTAAATTATGGAGAATTTCAAAATTATGGAGAAGTTTGAAGAAAAATAAAATACTGTAAGCTAATTATTCAGAGACTGTTAAATTTTGATGTAATTTCTTCCATCTTTTTTCTGTGTACCTACATATTGCATATTTATGTATGTTTTAACATAATTGGGCTAAAGCTGTGTATCCAGGTTAGAATCTTGGTTTTTTTTTTTTGAAACGGAGTCTCGCTCCGTCACCAAGCTGGAATGCAGTGGTGTGATCTCAGCTCACTGCAACCTCTGCCTTCTGGGTTCAAGTGATTCTCCTGCCTCAGCCTCCCGAGTAGCTGGGACTACAGGTGTGCACCACTATGCCCAGCTAATTTTTGTGTTTTTAGTAGAGATGGGGTTTCACCATGTTGGCCAGGATGGTCTCGATCTCTTGACCTCGTGATCTGCCCACCTCAGCCTCCCAAAGTGCTGAGATTATAGGCGTGAGCCACCACACCTGGCTTTATAGAGATCATAACCTAATAAAAAAAACATTTTTATGAAAAATTGGGAAGTAAGTCTGTGTTTTACCCCTCCACCTTCCTTCCCTTTTGAATGTTTTTGCTCCCACGATTGACATTGTCCTCTCTGTACCTCAGGTGCCTGCTTCCCTAACCTTCTCATTTATTATTCACGCTAGACCTCCTTCCAAGAAGAATTTAAGTCTTCAGATAATAAAAAGCACAAATATGATAAAATCATTGAAAACAATGTAAAAACTCAGCAATAAAACAGTAGGGGGTAATTATGTAGAAAGTCTAGAAAACTCTGTCATTTGTCATAAAACTTAGCCCTAAGCAATCTGGTAGCAACCAGAAACAAAAAGATGAAAGTTTTGCCATCTATCATCATAGGTAGTAAATTGCAACACACAAGTTAGGATGCTGATTAATCCACAGAGAAAACTTTTTCCAAATTCAAATACTGAAAAGAATTTTTCATATTGTTTTTTACATTGGGAATTGACATAAGAAATGGTGTGCTTCATCATATTTTTACACAAATGATGATGAAATGTACATATAATCATCTCACAATGTTTAATAACATATATTAATAGATGATTAAATATGTTTAAATAGCATAATGTTATTTAAAAGTAGTTCTGGTGTGCCAAAATGATGTAGTCTAGGTATGATACTTCATTATTTGACTGGATTGATTGTTCCCAATATTGTCAGTTAGATATTCATTCCTTTTTATTTCTTTTAGTTTGTTTTTGTTTTTTTGCAAACATTGATTTTTTTTGTTGTGTTTTGTTTTGTTTAGGACGGGGTCTCGCTCTGTCGCCCAGGCTGGACAAGCTCCGCCTCCAGGTTCATGCCATTCTCCTGCCTCAGCCTCCCTAGTAGCTGGTACTACGGGCGCCTGCCACCACGCCCAGCTGATTTTTTGTATTTTTAGTAGATACGAGGTTTTGCTGTGTTAGCCAGGATGGTCTCGATCTCCTGACCTCGTGATCCGCCCACCTTGGCCTCCCAAAGTGCTGGGATTATAGGCGTGAGCCATCGCACCTGGCCACATTGATGTGTTAGTAGCTGGACCATTAACATCTGTTGAAGAGAGACTAAATAATGATAAAAATCTTACGAATTTATTAACATTTCTATATAAATTTGTGTTTTGCTAATAAAAGCTAACTCTTGTTAAATTTAGCCTAAAGCTGCCTCTGTATATATTTTAAGTTCAGACGAAAGGTTTCTCCATAAGTAGTGAACTGTAACCTAACTAGATATATGAACAGACTATAACCCACTCTTATACCACTCGCTAAGTTTTGGTCAATCAAAGGTGGCCAACTGTTCAAATCCTGTTCAAATGAGACAAATGCCAAACTGTAACCAATCCAGCTATTTCTGCACCTCACTTCCTCTTACTGTCTGTAAATCCTTTCTGACTCCATGTTAGCACCGGGGTTGCCGTGAACCTATTCTGGTTTCAGGGGGGCTGCCCAACCGGCAAATGTTTCTTTGTTCAGTTAAACTCTATTAAATTTAGTCTGAAGTTTTTCTTTTAACAGATGGAGTCAGAAATAGGACCTGTAGTAGAGCTTCCAGCGACCCCCAGCAGCATCGAGTGACCAAGTGGTGTACCCGCTGGGCCCATTGTGTCCCTTGCTCTCTCGCAGCCACTGGGGATCGTGGGTAAGTTCTCTTTCAGACTTTGAAGCTCCATGACTTTGTGTTCGGCGCTATCTGAGTTTGTTTGAGCAGATTTGTTTTTCATCTGAACTGGGTTTGGAAGTTGCTACAGAAATTGGACTGGGTCCAGGATCAAATTAGATCTGATAATTAATTGACTTAGATCTAGTTAAAGGCCTCAGATGTCCGAATCAGACAGAAACTGACAGTAAATGGCAATATTGTAGGTAGTATGAACTTTAGCTTTCAGAAATTTGCAGGGACTTTTGTGTTGTATCCCCTTTGTTTCTTTTTCTTGCACTCATAGGTAGGAAAAAAGTCAGTGACTAAGTTGATCAAGGAAATCTGAGAGCCAAAGCCAAGATTCAACATAAAAATGAGATCCTTCATTTCTGAAGAACTGAGTACTCCACTTTCTGGCTACAACTACCTACAAACACTTATAAAAATGGCAAAATGTTACTAAAGGTAATTTAAAGTTACAGTAGAACATTTCAAATGAAAAATGCTACACTTTAGAAGTACATTTAAAAATGAGGACTCTCTAATTAGGCTTATTCAGGGATGCCTATTGGTGTGCAGAAGCTTCAGAAAATATTTCAGTATTTGTATTGCCTCTTTTAAAAGACTCTCTGTAACAGGTAGCCAGGGCCAGGCGAAGCGGCTCATGCCTATAATCCCAGCACTTTGGGAGGTTGAGGCAGGCAGATCACTTGAGGTCAGGAGTTTTTAAGACCAAGCTGGGTAACATGGTGAAACCGATCTCTACTAAAAATACAAAAATTAGCCAGGCATGGTGGCATGTGCCTGTTATTCCGGCTACTTGGGAGGCTGAGGCACAAGACTTGCTTCAACCTGGGAGGCAGAGATTGCAGTGAGCCAAGATTGCACCACTGTACTCCAGCCTGGATGGTGGTGAGAGTCTGTCTAAAAAACAAAAAAAAAAAGCTGCCTGTAATTCCAGCTACTCAGGAAGCTGAGGTGGGAGGAATGTTTGAGGCTAAAAGTTCAAGACCAGCCTAGGCTACATAGGAAGACCGTGTCTCTAAAAAATGTATGTATATAAACAAAAATATAAAGAACTTGCTGACTATAGGTTTAAAAAAAGAAAAGAGAAACCATTTAAAAGCCAGCAAATGAAATTTTTTTTATAAGAGCCATAAAATCTGCTTTTATCTGTATGTCTCTATGTCTATATGTGTTATGTTTGTGTGATATTTGGTAAAGCTAGTTTTAAAGTTGTTAACAAAGTAAAATAAAAATGGCTTTAAGAGTGTAACTTAAATATAATTCAGACATTTTTGTCTGGGTCTACTGGTCAGACAGGTTTATGCTGTCTTTACATGTTTTAAGGTCATAAAACTGCTAATTTTCTATGATATTTTTGGCACTTACTTGATTTGTCTGTGGGCTAAAGCTGGCTGTTGGGCTTCCCCAGAGCTTTGCACACATTTTATTATAAGCTGGTCTTTGGTTTTGAGCTTCAAGATTCTGGGGTCTGGACAGGTGGCCGTGGTGAGGCCTGGAGGCGTGTTGTCAATGCTTAGGTAACCCGCTGCGGGGCCCCTTGTTCCTGCTTGCTTGGCCCAGATTTGCCTCATGGCCATGCTGGGAGTGGTCAGATCCTCCAGACATCCTTTTCACAGCCCTGTCTTCTGTCCTGACATCTGGTGTGTAAATTTAGGACCCAAAAGAGCCCTGCCTTTTATAGGCATTGGGTGCCACATGGGTACTCAGGACAGCTGAGAAAGACATTTAGGTGGGTACCTGTGTCATTATTTATTTTCCAATAATCAAAAATCTTAAAGTCATGTTAAATAATAATGAAATGTCTGAGTCATTCCTAAATAAATTAAAATACTAAAACATTAATTATTAAATATGTTTATGTACTTTGACATCTTATTTTTACATGATATAAAAAAGCTAAATATATTTAGATTTGTTAATAAAATTAAAATGTCTTTCTAAAAATTATAAAATGGTTTTCATCTACAAATATTGATATAAAACAGTTCAAAATTAATTTCTAGGTTTTTGCTAGATTTTGGGTTACCAAGAGTCAAAATTATAGTTAGTATAATTAAAACTATTAAATGTAAGAGAATTGTAAATGAAGAGTCTATTTAAAAAGCAAGATATATTTTTGGTGAGGAAAGTTATAAAGGCATAAAAATGTGAGAAAAAAATTTAGTTTAGAAGTTACTTAAAGATTGTTTCAAATTAAAAGAATAAAAAAGATATAAATTAAATAAATTGTAGAAAGTTAAAGAAAACTTAAATTTTTATGAGATAACAGAGTTTGTTTTAAAATCTTGTGTTATTAAAAGCTGACTGAAATGAGATTTGTTTATAAGTTTTTATTAAAATCAGCTTTAGAATTGATCATACACTAATACAAGAATAAAAATTTAGTTTTCTCTTTTGCACATAAATTTCACGTAATAATAACAGAATAAAACACTTTTATTCACCTTTTGAATAAACTCTCAAAAAAGGGAAAAAGAGGAGACATATTCTATCTTTGTTAGGTCCTTTAATTGTTTTTAAAAACTGAGTCCTTTTTTAATCAACAAAGTTGTTTGCTTTTTAAAACCTTTTAATTATCACTTTGGCTAAATAAATGATTTATTTTACAGCGACCTGTGATCTATTTTGATAAGTGGTTTAAACTTTTGACATATTTAATAGGCTTCCCAAAATCAAGTTTAAAATTAAGTCTTTTTGACCTCAAACTGACTTTGAAACGTTACAGAGGGTGCCTGCAGCATCCAAAAGAGAGAGAATGAACAGGTTTATTTATTATGTAAAATTACGTGAAAAACACTGTCAAAAAATAATGTTTAACCTTCTTTGAGTTTCATACAATTTTTAAAATACTTTTTTTCTAGTTCTGTGAAAAATATCATTGGTAGTTTGATAGGAATAGCATTGAATCTGTAGATTGCTTTGCGCAGTATGGCCATTTTAATGATACTGTTTCTTCCCATTCATGAGCTTGGGATGTTTTTCTGTTTATTTGTGTTTTCTCTGATTTCTTTGAATAGCGTTTTATAATTCTCCATTCAGAAATCTAATTTTTGTATTGTTAGTAGAGCTAGGGTTTAGCCATGTTACCCAGGCTGGTCTCAAACTCCTGAGCTCACGTTATCCTCCCATCTCGGCCTCCCAAAGTGCTGAGGTTATAGGTGTGAGCCACTGCGCCCAGCCTGGATGTTCTTTTTTTCTTTCTTTTACCTGATTTCTCCAGCTAGGACTTCCAATACTGTGTTGGATGAGAGTGGTGAAAGAGGGCGTCCTTGTCTTGTGCCAGTTTTGAAGGGGATTGCTTCCAACGTTTGCCCATTCAGTATGATGTTGACTGTGGGTTTGTCATTGATGGCTCTTATTGAGGTGTGTTTCTTCAGTGCCTAGTATTGTTGAGAGTTTTTAACATGAAGGGGTATTTCATTGAAGGCCTTCTCTGCATCTATTGAGATAATCATGTGATTTTTGTCTTTAGTTCTGTTTATGTGATAAATCACAATTATTGATTTGCGTATCTTGAACTAACCTTGCATCCCAGGGATGAAGCCTACTTGATTGTGGTAGATTAGCTTTTTGATGTGCCACTGGATTTAGTTTGCATGTACTTTGTTGAGGACTTTCAGTGTTGATCAGGAATACTGGCCTGAAGTTTTCTTCTTTTGTTGTGTCTCTGCCAGGTTATGGTATCAGGATGATGCTGGCCTCATAGAATGAGCTGGGGAGGAGTCCCTCCTCCTTAATTTTTGGGGATAGTTTCAGTAGGAATGGTATCAGCTCTTTGTACATCTGGTAGAATTTGGCTGTGAATCCATCAGGTCCTGGGCTTTTTTTGGTTGGTAGGCTATTTATTACTGATTCAATTTCAGAACTTGTTATTGGTCTGTTCAGGGAATCAATTTCTTCCTGGTTCAGTCTTGGTAGGGTGTATGTGTCCAGGAGTTTATCCATGTCTTTTAGGTTTTCTAGTTTGTATAATATAGGGGTTAGGAGTGCTTTTAGTTACTGAGGTTTTCTTGCTTCTCAACTCTCCCTGCTGACAGAGCTAAAAAATAGAGGTATGTATATATGTGTGTCTATAAAAATAATTATTCAATAAGATGTGATAGAAAAAAATATTGCTAAATAAATGTGTTTATTTTATGCAATTAAAATATATTTATAGTAGCTGAAAAGCTTTTTATGCATCTTTTTATTTAGATAATTGAGTACTTTCTTGTATTTGAGGTTGCCATGCATTTTGACATATATGCAGTTTTTAGCAAGGAGGAGAAGAGAATATGCCTGGTTTTGAATGTTCAGAGGAAAATATATATTCTAGTTTAGTGGAAATGAATATGCATCTGAGATCTACAGTCATATATTTTTCCATCCTGTGAGTCACTTAGGATTTACAAACACATGGATTTATGAAGAGACTTTTCAAGAGACATATTCATAAGTAGAGTCTTTTGTACGAGGAAATTATATGGAAATAATGGTGTACTTTTCTACTGTTACTTACCTGAAATGAAAAGAAGCTGAAACAGATTCTGTTATGTCATTGCTTTAGATATCGTTTATCCATTGACTGGAATTTCACTCTGTTTTCTCTTAGAAATGAAAGTACAGACACACAGTCCTTTCTAGGTTATAATCTTATGAGTGTCTTCTACTTTGATGTAGCATGGGCTAAAAAAAAATATATATATATATATATATATATTTTTTTGAGACGGGGTCTTGCTCTGTTGCCCAGGCTGGAGTGCAATGGCGTGATCTCAGCTCACTGCAACCTCTGCCTCGCAGTTTCATGCTATTCTCCTCTCTCAGCCTCCCCAGTTGCTGGGACTACAGGCATGTGCCACCATGCCTGGCTAATTTTTGTATTTTTAGTAGAGATTGGGTTCTATGTTTTTTTTTATTTGTATGCTGTGGTTTCATGTAATGGACTCACATTAGCTTTATTGCTGAGCAGTTTATTTATTTATTGCATCATACATAATAAAATGTTGGAAATCTTTTAAAGAAAATCCTTGCATTCACTTTTCCAACATTTTATTATGAACTTTTTCAAGCATACGGCAAAGTTGGAAGAATTGTACAGTAAACACCCATATACTCACCACCTAGATTCCACTATTAACATTTAATATTTGCTTTAGTACCTACCTGTATATCTTTCTATTTATTAATTCATCTAATTTTTGATGCAATTCAAATTAATATTTTTGCATTCAACTTTGATATGCTTATAACAATTATTTTTACTTTGATAGTTTTACATGGCAGCATATACTACAGTATTTTTTAAATATCACAACTTCTCTTTTCTGAGACCCTTACTCTTTATCTCTTGCTTCACAGGAATGTGTCTTTTAATACTTTTTTAAGGAAGGGTAAACATAGAATGTTTTTTCTGACCAGTGGTATTTCTGGGAATGTTATTTGTTGCTTTTGCATCTAGGTGGACTCTTGAGTCGGTAACAAAACTCTCAGTGTTTTCTTTTTCTTTTTCTTTTTTTTGAGACAGAGTCTTGCTCTGTCACCCAGGCTGGAGTGCAGTGGCACAATCTTGGCTCACTGCAAACTCCGCCTCCCGGATTCACGCCATTCTCCTGCTTCAGCGTCCCGAGTAGCTGGGACTACAGGTGCCTGCAACCACACCTGACTAATTTTTTGTATTTTTAGTAGAGACGGGTTTCACCATGTTAGCCAGGATGGTTTCCATCTCCTGACCTTGTGATCCACCTGTCTCGGCCTCCCAAAGTGCTGGGATTGCAGGCATGAGCCACCACACCTGGCCAATGTTTTCTTCACTATACTGACTCTTACCAGTGATCTAGGAAACTTCCCTTCTCCTTGTTTTTCTTTTCTTGAGATGGATTTCAAATTCTGAATGAAAGATTTTAAGAATATTTGTCTGAGAAGAGGACCCCACTGGTCTAGCATTATATTTGCACATAATAGATACTATTAATTACATATTAAATTTTGCTTTCTACAAATTTACATCTAGCAATTTTTTTTCTACTTTGTTTTCAGAATTGTAAAAAGTAAAAGCCAAAGGAACTTACAAAAAATAAATAATAAGAATATTAATGTGTACCCTGTGGCTTATCATCTTTGAAGGCAAAATCCTAGAGAGCATATCTTTCTATTTTTTGTTTTTTTTTTGAGACAGAGTCTTGCTCTGTCACCCAGACTGGGGTGCAGTGGCATGATGTTGGCTCACTGCAACCTCCACCTCCCAGGTTCACACAGTTCTCATGCCTCAGCCTCCCCAAGTACTGAGACCACAGATGTGTGCCATACAGCAGCATGCCCAGCTAATTTTTTGTCTTTTTAGTAGAGACAGGGTTTCACTATGTTGGCCAGGCTGGTCTCAAACTCCTGACCTGTAGTGATCTGCCCACCTCAGCCTCCCAAAGTGCTGAGATTATAGGCGTGAGCCACCACACCTGGCTTTATAGAGATCATAACCTAATAAAAAAAAC
>NW_012119265.1:796015-798759 GCF_000951035.1 Colobus angolensis palliatus | reverse complement strand
TGATCTCGGCTCACTGTACCCTCTGCTTCCTGGGCTCAAGCAATCCTCCCATCTCAACCTCCTGAGTAGCTAGGACCACAGACATGTGCCACCATGCCTGGCTAATTTTTTGTGTTTTTGTAGAGACGGGATTTCACCATGTTGCCCAGGCTGGTCTTTAACTTCTGAGCTCAAGCTATCCACCCACCTTGGCCTGCCAAAATGTTGGGATTACAGATGTGAGCCACCACACCTGGCCTTTTTTAACTATTTACAAACAATATTTGTACTGTTTTCTTTTTTTTTTCCTTCTGTATGTGAAGAATATTTTTGAGTCTTTGTATGAATTTTAGACTATATAATGAGTTTAGATTCCCAATAGAATAACTATGCCTTCTGTAAATTGTAAGTTGTATACATTACCCATTGGTTTTTTTTTTTGAGACAGGGTCTCTCCCTATTGCCCAAGTTGGAGTGCAGTGGCACAGTCACAGCTCACTGCAGCCTCAACCTCCTGGGCTTAAGTGATCCTCCCACCTCAGCCTCCTGAGTAGCTAGGATTATAGACATGTGCCACCATGCTCATTAATTTTTAAATTTTTTGTAAAGACGAGGTCTCCCTGTGTTGCCTAGGCTGCTCTCAAACTCCTGGGCTCAAGCAGTCTTCCTGCCTTGGCCTTCCAAAGTGCTGGCAGTAAGACATGAGCCACTGTGCTTGCCCACTCATTTTTTAAAATGGGGTTTTACTGTTTGTCTAATGAATTGGTGTGAGACCTGTGTATATTAAGGATATTAAGCTTTTGTCATTTTGTTCCAGTAATTTTCCCTCAGTTTGTTATTTGCTCTTTAGCTTTGTTTAATGATAATTTTATGTATCACATTTAAAATTTTTTTAATCTATTGACTTTAAGATTTTTTCCATTGCTTTTAGCTATAAAAAAAACCCTATCATTTTTGTCACCTAATATTCACTTGTATTTTTTCTTGCTTTAATTTACAGTATTTTCTTATTTTAATTTGTCTTGCTTTGTATATTTTTGCTTTTTAAAAAATTTTTGATAAAATACACATAACATAAAATTTACCATCTTACCTGTTTTTAAGTGTGTATTTTACAAGTATTAAGTATATTCACATTGTTGTACAACTAATCTCCAGAATATTTTCATCTTGCAAAACTGAAACTCTATACCCATTAAACAACAGCTTTTCATTTCATCCTCCTCCCAGGCCCTGATAACCACCGCTCTATTTTCTGTTTATATGAGTCTGGCTACTCTATGTACCTCATATAGATGGAATCATACAGTATTTTCTTTTTCTGACTGGCTTATTTCACTTAGCATAATGTCTTCAGGGTTCATCTATATTGTAGTATGTGTCAGAGTTTCCTTCCAATTTTAGGCTGAATAGTATTCCATTGTACGTATATATCTTATTTTGTTTATGTGTTTATCCATTAATGAATTTTTGGGTTACTTCTACCTCTTGGCTGTTGTGAATAATGCTGTTGTGAACATTGGTATGGAAATATCTCTCTGGGACTCTCCTTTCAATTATTTTGGGTATATACCAAGAAGTGGAATTGCTGGGTCATATGGTAATTCTGTTTTTAATTTTTGAGGAACCGCAGTACTCTTTTCCACCCTGGCTGCATCATTTTACATTCCTACCAACGGTATACAAGGGTTCCAATGACTTTAACATCCTTGCCAATACTCGTTATTTTACTTTATTTTTTATGATAGCCATCCTAATAAGCATGAGGTGTTATCTTGTTGTGGCTTTGATTTGCATTTCCCAAACGATTAGTGATGTTGAGCATCTTTTCATTATGCTTGTTGGTCATTTGTATATGTTCTTTGGAGAAATGTCTGTAACTCCTTTGCCTATTTTTTAATTGGGTTATTTATATTTTTTGTTGTTGCAGAAAATTTATTCTGGATATTATCCTTTATCAAAGTTTTGACTCATAAATATTTTCTCTCATTTCATAGGTTGCTTTTTTACTCATTGATTGTGATTTTTTCCCTTTTTTTAAAAAGTTTTTAACCCTTTAGATATTTTAGTGCATGGGATGAGTGTAGGTGCCAACTTGATTTTTTTTTCTAATAGTAATGTTTATCATTTTTTTCCTCCTCTAGATGTGGTTTCACCATCACTATATTAAGTCCTTATCTATATGTGTGTGTGTAATGTATATGTCTGTTTAATTGTTTTCTATTTTATTCACTTTACCTATTGATACTATAATCTATTTTATAATGCACGTTGAATATATAGTCAAGTCTCTGATTTGTCTTTTTAAATATTTTCTTGTTTTTTTTCTGTTGACTCTTCTAGGTGAACATTAGTAATTTATACTTATTCTCTTAACTGATTTGGATATCTGCTGCCTGTTTTATGCTTCATTGTTGTTTCTTTAGTTTTTCTTTATTTTTTAAAATATGGTGTCTACTTCTTTTGCTTGTATTTTCTCCAGGACTAGAGAAAATGTTCACCAAAAACATATTTGAACCTATAAAGTTAAAGATCATTTCAATGATTTTGACTCCCTCTTGTGGAAGATTCTTTTAATTTCTTTTTTTTTTTAAGTCTTGCTTTTTTTTTTTTTTTTGGATGTGAAAACTCGCTCTGTTGCCCAGGCTGGAATGCAGTGGCTGAATCTTAGCTCAGTACAACTCTGCCTCCCGGGTTCAAGCAATTCTCCTACCCCAGCCACCCTAGTAGCTGGGATTACAGGTGCATACCATCACACCTGGCTA
>NW_012119265.1:765144-787310 GCF_000951035.1 Colobus angolensis palliatus | reverse complement strand
CTATATATTTTTTTGAGACGGAGTCTCTCTCTGTCACCCAGGCTGGAGTGCAGTGGCACGATCTCGGCTCACTGCATTCTCCTTCTCCCAAATTTCAAGTGATTCTCATGCCTCAGCCTCCTTAGTAGCTGGGACTACAGGCGCATGCCACCATGCCCAGCTAATTTTTGTATTTTAGTAGAGACAGGGTTTCACCATGTTGGCCAGGCTGATCTCAAACTCCTGTCCTCAAGTGATCCACCCACCTTGCCTCCCAGAGTGCTGGGATTACAGGCGTGAGCTACCGCACCTGGCCTGTTTTCTCATTAAAGCTGTGATTGTAAATGAGTTCCCCGTGCTGCCTACTGAGCTACGCTAGTAAGTTTGCTTTCCTACAGACAGTATTGCTTAATCTTATGGAAAGTATGTACCCTTTTTAAAGAAAATAATCTTGTGGTTACCCGATGTTGACAGTGTTGAATGCTTACATCATGAATGTAGTGCTGACTGCTGAGGTACAGATCTTTGGGTTCAGCATGCCTAACCTAGTAGGTGCTGTGTGACTCATTCTTCCATCAGTATTTTTCTATTCGACTGCTATGAATCTTTCATGTATGAATTGAACTATCATTTGGCCTTCACTTGGCAAGAATTTGACCTATAAGTCCACCTCTGTGCTTTTCTCATTAGTCTACAATGATTTAATTCAGACTTGCTTCTTGGTTATAGGATAGTCATTATTAACAAGATCCAGAGTATGCTATTATTTATGAAAATGTATTCAGAAATTTATAGAAATAGTTTGTATTTTGAATATGTACATTCTAACAAATGAGAAAAGACAATACAAATTAAAGTTCAAAACTAATGAAAACACATTAGAGAAAATGTAGGAATTGTTTTTTTAAAAGACACAGAATCCCTTGTAATTGCACAACCCTAACACAGACACTGTTAGAGGGCTAGAATTTTCAGTCTTCTATTTTTTTATGCATATAGATACTTTTAGATTTTATGGTTTTAATCTGCATATCATTTTACATACCTACTTCTCTTTTCAGGCTACAAATAAGACAGCTGTCTCCATTTACTCTGCCATAGGAGTAAATTAAAAAGCAAAAAGTATTTATTCAGTAACTATGATTAGAGTGCTATAAATCTTATGAAATTGCATTTAAAGTAGATTTGTTTTGGAAACCATGTTGCATTCTATCAATTGACATTTCTTTAGTAATCCTATGCCATAAAGAGAATACAGATTTATTTTGGAACCACTAAATTATATGTCTTCTGCACTTAAATATTTATATTTGTAATTAATTAATAATGGAATACTACCATCTATAAATCTCTTCGTCAGTTGAATAGCATACACAATTATAAAGGTTTCAGATTTCTGTCTTCTCTATGTATTTATAGCAAAAGAAGATTTTAGTGAAGCAGGAAACTACCTAAAAGGATATGTTATCACTGGAATTTATTCTGAAGAAGATGTTTTGCTACTGTAAGTTTATTGCTCTTTTAATTTTAGGGAAGAATAAATTATGCAAAATAATGTTATCTAATAATTGCTTATATTTGCACAGCTGATGGAGGAAAATAAGATAGCAATCTAAAGAAATATTTTTTATTTCCTTCTAGGAAATAAAGTACTTGGGAAGTACCATAGATTCTTTAGATATTCTTTTACTGTAGACCAAAGCCCCCATGGGGCAATCTTGGATTCATACTTCACCATCCTCCTCTAAAAATTTTCCTCTTTGGGTTCTGTTACCTACAGTGTGGTTCTTTGGAGTTATCATAGTTTGGGATAAATTTTACCATCTGAGTTTTTATTTACCCCCTGGGTGGGTGAGTGGGTGTGTGTGGGTGTGTGTGTATGTGTGTGTATAAAAATCAGTGCTTTTTTAGCCTCTTAAATTACGTTATCTTTAGAAGATGGGACTTCTATGGACTACCAAAATATTTTAGTTGCTATAGAATGAAGGACTGAACTGCAAATTTGGAGATTATTATTAATACACAACACATTCTCTATGGCCCATTTTCAGGTATAGGTGTACATACTAAGCCCCAGTAGTTGGTCTGTCTTAGCTTCTGACTGTAAATTCCTAATTGTGATATCTAAACTTAAATCTTCCATCTTGAACACTGGAGACATATGCTCTTGGTGATCAGGCTTTTGTTCTATATGTGAAATCACTGATTTTCATAAAGTATATATTGAAGAAGGAAATGTGAGGACTGTACATCTGACAATGGGTAATCACCCACAATCTTCTACTCTGCTGTCATTGTGCATTTAGCTGTGGTCCAAAGACCTAGACCAGTAGTTTTCAGTGTTTTGTTTATAACCAGCTGGTCGACTAAGAGGTTCCTTTAAGTGATCTGAAAACTGGCCTCTCAACTAATGCTTATGTTATTATAATGTCTATACTTTGTTCTGGCGTGAATTAAGTTATTATACGTGACTACCTCACTAGTAATTTTACACAAAGCTTTCTTCCTATTTAGATAATTTTCATTTAGGTTTAGTTAGTGAAAGGGACTGTGGGAGGGTGGATTTGGGCTCTTGTTTCAGTGGAGAAACTATGTCAGGACCAGACTCTGTGTCAGGGACACCTCATTTGAAGTCTGTGTCTGCCATTTATCACTCTCTAAGTCCTATTTCCTCATCTGCAAAATGAGATCATAATGGCCACTTTAGTTCTGAAAGTTAAATAAAAACGTAATTGAAATACCTAGTATAGTGCCTGGCAGATAGTAGGTTTCTCATAAATGCCCATTTTCTTACTCAGCAGTGTGGTGAGCAAGTCCAGAAAGGTTGAGAACCATTCACTGTGTTCCAAATCTGATTTATTTTCTTGTTGAGTAAGTTGTATAGAAAAAAATCTGACTGGATTACTGCCTTGTTGCTTTTTAAAAATCTAGTTTGTTATAGATTATTACCTGTTGCTTTCTTTTAATGTAGGTTGTCATAGAAGATAAGTTTGTTTGGAAATTGAGTTCATTTTTTTCCTTAGCAGTAGGACTTCCCATTTGCTGCCTCGCATTGTGATCTCCTAGCCTAGATTTTCATGTTTTTGATGTGCTAGATTTTGATCGTGAATTTTAATACTACCTTTCTCCATAGGTCAAACAAATATGCTGCAAGTCTTCCAGCCCTTCTGCTTGCCAGACACACAGAAGGCAAAATAGAGAGCATCCCACTAGCTAACACCCATGCAGAAGACATAGTTCAAATAGTAACAGATGCACTCCTGGAAATGTTTGTGAGTATGTTTTATGATAAGGATGATACTTGAAATAAAATCTAGATCAAAGATAGCATATGTGAATACACATTTTTCCATTTTTTGCTGGTACAGGGCTTGGTGATTTGTGAGCTGAGGATTCACTGGATTGTTCTGTTTTATTGTTTAGTCATTATGCATACAGCATTTTGAGTCCATTGCTAAAAGTCTGCGTCTTGCTGTGACTAGTGTGGCTGAAGTTCAGTTCACGTGCTTAATCCAGGGTGACACATGTTATAAAGCATGTGTATTCTGGAAGGTCAGCCTGCCCAGCTTCAAATCGTTGGTTCATTTCTTACTGAGTGTAGGTTAACTTCTCTGTTCTTCAGTTTTCGCATGCATAAAATGTAGCTCATAGTAGCATCTGCTGCAGACAGTTACTGTGAGGACTGAATGAGACATGATTTGACAGTGCTTTGTGTACAATGTTTAGCCCTTGGTAAGCATTCAACAGATGTTAATTACTATTCTTATTATTTACATGGGTTTTTTTGTTTTGTTTTTGAGATGGGTCTCACTCTGTTGCCGCGATCTCAGCTCTCAGCAACCTCCGCCTCCTGGGTTCAAGTAATTCTCCTGCCTCAGCCTCCTGAGTAGCTGGGATTACAGGCGCTCACTACTACACCTGGCTATTTTTTGTATGTGTGTTTTTAGTAGATACAAGGTTTCACCATGTTGGCCAGGCTGGTCTCGAACTCCTGACCTCAAGTGATCTGCCTGCCTCAGCCTCCCAAAGTACTGGGATTACAGCCATAAGCCACCATGCCCAGCCTGGTTTTTAAAAATAATTTAATTTCTAATTTTTCTGGGTACATAGTAGATGAATATATTTATGGGTTACCTGAGCTTTTTTTTTTTTTTAAAGACAGAGTTTCACTTCCATCACCCAGGCTGGAGTGCAATGGCATGATCTCGGCTCACTGCAACCTCTGCCTTCCGGTGTCAAGTGATTCTCATGCCTCAGCTTCCCAAGTAGCCAGGACTACAGGCATGTGCCACCACACAGGATAATTTTGGAGTTTTTTTGTAGAGACAGGGTTTCACCATGTTGCCCAGGCTGGTCTGGAACTCCTGAGCTCAAGTGATCCTCCTGCCTTGGCCTCCCAAAGTGCTGAGATTACAGACATGAGCCACTGCACCTGGCCACATGACGTATTTTGATACAAGCATGCAATGCATTGTAGTCGCATCAGGGTAAATAGGGTATCCATTACCTCAAGTGTTTACCCTTTGTGTTTCAAACAATCCAATTTACTCATTTAGTTATTTTTAAATGAACAATTATTTTTTTACTATATTACCCTGTCGTACTGGCAAATACTAGGTCTTCTTTATTCTTTCAAATTAGTTTTTGTACCCATTAACCATCACCACTTCCACCCTCCCCACCATTTCCAGTTAAAAAGGCTTTTATCCAAAAGGTATCTTTTATCACCCTCCTTTTACTCTTCCCTGCAAGTCCCCAATGTCCATTGTATCATTCTTATGCCTTTGCGTCGTCATAGCTTAGCTTACACTTATAAACATATGATGTTTGGTTTTCAATTCTTGAGTTGCTTTACTTAGAATAATGGTCTCCAGTTCTATCCAGGTTGGTTCGAATGCCATTATTTCATTCCTTTTTATGGCTAATAGTAGTCCACAGTGTGTGTGTGTGTATACATATATATATATGTATACACATTTTCTTATCCACTTGTTGATTCATGGGCATTTGGACTGGTTCTTTATTTTTGCAATCGCAAATTGTGCTGCTATAAACGTGTGTGTGCCAGTAGTGGGATTGCTCAATCAAATGGTAGATACACTTTTAGTTCTTTAAGGAATCTCCAGCTGTTTTCCATAGTGGTTGTACTAGTTTACATTTCCACCAGCAGTGTAAAAGTGTTCCCTTTCACCACATCCATGCCTATTATTTTTTTAAATTATGGCCATTCTTGCAGAAGTAAGGTGGAATTGCATTGTGGTTTTGATTTGCATTTCCCTGATAATTGGTATTAGTTCTTTAACTGTTTGGTAGAATTCAGCAGTGAAGCCATTGGGTCCTGAGCTTTTGCCTTTTTGTTTTGTTTTGTTTTGTTTTGTTTTTGTTGTTTTGTTTTGCTGGAAGCCTTTGTATTATAGCTTCAATCTCCTTGTTTGTTATTGGTCCATTTAGATTTTGAATTTCTTCATGGTTCAGTCTTGGTTGGTTGTATGTGTCTAAGAATTTGTCCATTTCTTCTAAATTTTCCAATTTATTGGCATATAGTTGCTCATAGTAGCTACTAATGACCTTTTGAATTTCTGCTGTATCAGTTGTAATGTCTCCTTTTTCATCTTTGATTTTATTTGGGTCTTCTCTCTTTTTTCCTAGCTAGTCTGACTAAGGGTTTGTCAGTTTTGTTTAACTTTTCAGAAAACCAACTTGTTTCCTAGTTGTTTTGTATTGTTCTCTTCATTTCAATTTCATTTGTATCTGCCTTGATCTTTATTATTTCTTTTCTTCTGCTAATTTTGGGTTTGGTTTGCTCTTGCTTTTTTAGTTCTTTAAGTGTATCATTGGATTGTTTCTTTGAAGTTTTTCTACTTTTTGATGTAGATGCTTATTGCTATAGACTTTCCTTTTAGTACTGCTTTCAGTGTATCCCATGGGTTTGGGTATGGTTTTTTCCAAGAAATTTTAAAATTTCTTTTTTAATTTCTTCATTGACCCCACTGGTCATTCAGGAGCATATTGTTTAATTTCCATGTGTTTGTATAGTTTCCAGAATTCCTCTTGTTATTGATTTCTAGTTTTATTCCATTGTGGCCAGAGAAGATGCTTGATATTATTTCAGATTTTTTTGTTTTTGTTTTTGTTTTTGTTTTTTTTTAATGATTTAAGACTTGTTTTGTGACTTAACCTAAAGTCTATCCTTGACAGTGATCCATGTGTTCAGGAGAAGAATGTGTATCTGTAGCCATTGAATGAGATGTTCTATAAATTAGGCCCGTTTTGTCTGTAGTGCAGATTAAGTCTGATGTTTCTTTGCTGATTTCCTGTCAGGAAGATTTGTCCATTGCCGAAAGTGGGTTGTTGAAATCTTCCGCTGTTATTGTGTTGGAGTTTATCTCTATTTTTGGCCCTAATAATACTTGCTTTTTATACCTGGGTACTCCAGTGTTGGGTGCATATATATTTACAATTGTTATATCTTCTTGCTATATCAACCCCTTTATCATTAGTGACCTTATTTGTCTCTGCTTACAGTTTTTGTCTTGAAATCTATTTTGTCTGATATTAGTATAACGACTCCTGCTCTTTTTGGTTTCCATTGGCATGGATTATCTTTTTCTGTCCTTTTATTTTCAGTCTTTGTGTATCATTATAAGTGAAGTGTGTTTCTTTTAGGCAGCTGATCATGGGATCTTACTATTTTTTTTAATCACTTAAGCCATTCTGTGCCTTTTGATTGGAGAGTTTAGTCTGTTTATATTTAATGTTATTATTGATAAATAAGGACTTACTCCTGCCATTTTGTTATTTGTTCTTTGGTTGTTTTGTGGTCTTCCTTCCTTTCGTCTTTTTAGTGAAGGTGATTTTCTTTGATGATATGACTTAATTAAAAAAATTTTTGTGTGTGTGTATTTATTTTGTTTTTTGATTTGAAGTTACCGTGAAACTTGTAAATACTACCTTATAACTTGTTATTTTAAACTGATAACAACACTGTTTGCATAAACAAACAAGCAAAGGAAAACTAATAAAAACTCTACACTCTCAAGTTAAACTTTAGTTTAACTTCATGTCCTGCTTTTTAACTTTTTATTGTTTCTATTTATATCTTATTATACCATCTGTGTCTTGAAAAGTTGTTGTGGTTATTATTTTTGATTGGTTCATTGTTTAGTCTTTCTATTTAAGAGTAGTTTACACAGCACAGTTAAGCATTATATTCTGTGTTTTACTGCGTACTTACCATTAGCAATGAGTTTTGTACTTTCAGATGAGTTTTTATTGCTCATTAATGTCCTATTCTTCCTGATTGAAACATTCTCTTTAGCATTTCTTGTAGGACAGGTCTGGTATTGATGAAATTCCTCAGATTTTGTTTGTCTGGGAAAGTTTTTATTTCTCCTTCATGTTTGAAGGATATTTTCATCAGATATACCATTCTAGGGTAAAAGTTTTTTTTCCTTTAGCACTTTAAATATGTCATGTTACTGTCCTGTAAGGTTTCCACTAAAAAGTCTGCTGCTAGGTGTATTGGAGCTACATTGTGTGTTATACTTCTTTTCTCTTGTTTTCAGGATCCTTTTTTTAAATCCTTGACCTTTGGGAGTTTGATTATGCCTTGAGGTAATCTTCTTTGGGTTAAATCTGCATAGTGTTTTATAACCTTCTTGTGCTTGGATATTGATACTTTTCTCTAAGTTTGGGAAATTCTCTGTTAACTATCTTTTGAATACACTCTACCCCTATCTCTTTCTCTGTCTACTCTTTAAGGCCAGTAACTCTTAGATTTGTCCTTTTGAGGCTATTTTCTAGATCTTGTAGGCCTGCTTCATTTTTTTTTCTCTTTTCTTTTGTTTCCTCTGACTGTTTATGAATAGCCTGTCTTCAAGCTCACTAATTCTTGCTTCTGCTTGATCATTTCTGCCCTTAAAGGACTCTGATGTATTCTTCAATACATAGTTAGTTGCATTTTTGAGCTCCAGAATTTCTGCTGGATTCTTTTTAATTATTTCTGTTTCTTAAAATTATCTGATAGAATTCTGAATTCCTTCCCTGTGCTATCTTGAATTTCTTTGAGTTTTCTCTAAACAGCTATTTTGATTTCTCTGTCTGAAGGGACACATAGCTCTGTTTCTCCAGGATTGGTCTCTGGTGTCTTATTTGGTTCATTTGGTGAGGTCATCTTTTCCAGGACACTGTTCATACTGTTGGATGTTTGTCTGTGTCTGGGCATTAAAGAGTTATGTATTTATTGTAGTCTTCCAAGTCTGGGCTTGTTTGTACCTGTCCTTCTTGGGAAGGCTTTCTAGTGTGAAAGGACTTCAGTGTTGTGATTTAAACTGTATCTGCATTAGTCGGCATCCCAAGCCCAGCAGTAGTGTGGTTCTTGCAGGTTTATAGAGGTACTGCTTTTTGATGGTCTTAGACAGGATCTGGAAGAATTCCCACAATTATCAGGCAGAGACTCTTGTTCTCTTCTCTTACTTTCTCCCAAACAAATGGAGTCCCTCTCTCTGTTCTGAGCCACCTGGGGCTGGGGGTGGAGTGATGCAAGCACCCTTGTGGGTCACCACCACTGGCACTGTGCTGTCAGATATGAAGCCAGCACAGTACTGGGTCTCTCCCAAGGCTTGCTGTAACCACTCCCTGGCTACTGCCTATGTTCATTCAAGGCCCTGGGGCTCTAAAATCAGAGGTGGCTAAGCCAGCTGGGCCTGTGTCCTTCCCTTTAGGATGGTCAGTTCCTCCAGGACCAGGGTGGGTCCAGAGTTGCTGTCTGGGAACTAGGGACTAAAATCAAAAACTTTAGAAATCTACCTGGTGTTCATTGTACTGTGGCTGAACTAGCACTAGAACCATGAGATGTAGTCCTTCCCACTCATCCATCCCATTTTGAAAGATAGAGGAGCCTCACCCCATGGCCACTGCTACCACAGGCCCACAGAGAGTACTGGCAGGCTACTGCTGATGTTCCCTTAAGGCCCAAGGGCTCTTCCATCAGCTTGTGGTGAATGCTGTCTGGCCTGGGACTCATGCTTCAGGATAGTGGGCTTGCCTCTGGCCCAGGGAAAGTCCAGGAATGCCATCCAAGAGCCAAGGCCTAGAATTGTGGCCCCCAAAACCCGCTTGGTGTTCTACCCTTCTGTGGCAGAGCTGGTACCTATGGTGCAAGACAAAGTCCCCTTTACTTTTCCCTCTACTTTTCTCAAGCAAAAGGAGTCTCACCCCATCGCCACCACAGCTAAGAATGTGCTGAGTCTGCACAGTCTCAGAAGTCAGCAAGTCTCAGAATCTTACTCAAGTCCACAGTGTACTACCTGGACCCAAGGGCTCTTCACTTGTCAGGTGATAAATGCTGCCAGGACTAGGCCTTTCCCATAGAGGCATCAGTTTCCCTCCTGGCCCAGGGTGTATCTAGAAATGTCATCCAAGAGCTAGGACCTGGAAAGGGGGTTTCACAACTCTGACCAGGGCCCTGTCTTCCTGTGGCTGAGCTGGTATCCAATATGCAAGACAAAGTCTTCCCCAGTCTTTCCTTTCCTCTCCTTAAGCAGAAGGAAGGGGTCTCTTTTAGAGCTACAAGCTGTGTAGCCTGGGATTAGGGGAGAGGTGGCGTCAGCACCCCCCTAGCTGTCTTGGCTGATATCTCAGTAGGTCGTATGTGCTTATAGTCCTACTGGCTCTGAGCCCATTTCAGCCCTAGGACTCACCTAGGTGTTGCAGGCCTTGTTGCCTAGACTGCCTTTCAAGTTTATTTGGGCCCTAGCACACTCCAGCCTGAGGTGACAAGTCTTGCTGTTAATCAAGTTCTGACTTCTAGGATGGGCAATTCTGCTCTGGCTAGAGATGGTTTAAATACACCCACTGTGGGTGAGCATCCACTGACTTCAGTCTGGTTTTGCCTTCTGTTATAACAGGGCAGCACTGAGTTCAGTGCAGAGTCTCATAATTGCTGCAGTCTCCCTCTTCCAAACACATAGATTCTCTCTTCATGGAGTGTGGCCACTGCCAGGGGATGGGGGAAGGGTATCATTGATGATTCAAGACTGTTTTTTCTACCTCTTCAGTGCCTCTTTGAACGATATAAAGTTAAAACCAGGTACTGTGAGTACTCACCTGATTTTTGGTTCTTATGAAGGTGCTTTTTTGTGTAGATAGTTGTTAAATTGCTGTCATTGCAGGGGAAGAGGGGATGACTGGTAGAGTAGTCTGCCATCTTGCTTCACCCTCCTATTTGTACAGTTTTAGAACAAAATAACAGTCTTATGAAAGGCTTTTTCATATGTTTTACCTGTGCAGTCATGTATCACTTAACAGGGATATCTTCTGAGAATTGCATCGATAGGCGATTTTGTCATACGAACTTTATAGAGTGTACTTATACCTACATGGTATAGCCTACTACGTACCTATGCTGTAAGGTACAGCATATTGCTCCTAGTCTACAAACCTGTACAGCATGTTACTGGACTGAATACTATAGGCAGTTGTAACAATGGTAAATATTTGTGTATCTAAACATAGAAAAGGTACAGTAAAAGCATGGTATAATCTTATGGGACCACTATCTTACATGTACTCCATTGTTGACTGAAACATCATGTGATGCACGACTATATAATAATGGATTCAAGGGCACTACAAATGTAACCTGTATTACCTGATTTTAGTTGTTTGCTTTCATATTTAAACATAGCTAGAATTTATATTTTCTACATTTCCAAAGTGACTCAAGGAGCACTTTTATCAGCTATAGATGCTAAATGAATATCCTGTTATGTTTTTTGTCTTGATGATCTAAAGGACATTGCATTTTGGGCTCAACTAAATGACTGCAGTCTTTATTAAGTCTTTTTGTGGTCTTGGTTTTGTCCTTTCTCTCCTCCTGTTAAAATTATAGGTTACAAGTAATCAAATCATTGATTTGATATGTTCATGATGTATCTTTCTTAATCACTTATTAAAGTAACATTTATGTCATTAGTGACATGTTATTAAGTATTCCTTTAGAATATACATAGTGTAGTATTTTTGGAATTACTATAAGCCTTTATTTGGCTTTTTCAGGTAATACAGACAAGTATAAAGAAGAAAATTATGATCAGCCATAACTTTTCTACCCAAGTTTACATTAGGAAAAAATTTCCCCAAACCTAAAATTCTGTATGTATCTATGTGCCTTTTTATATTAATGGTATTTCCATCGAGTACTATAGATACACATTTTAACGTCTGCATAATATTGTTTACTAATGTACGAAAATTTATTTAGCTCATTTCCTCTTGTTGGTTATTTAAGCTGTCTTTAGTTTTTGTTTTATTTATAATTTAGGGAACATCCTTTTAGGTAATCTTTGGGTGTATCTATGATTATGGATTTAGGTTAAATTTCTAGAATTTGAATTGGTTGTCCAAAGAGTAGGTCCACTTTTGAGGCTTCTGATAATTTTTGTATTGCCCTACAGAAGATTTGTATCATTTTACTCTTTTTATCTTGGCATCTCTAGTGGATAAAAATTCATCTCTAATTTTTTAAAGGTTATATTCGTTAAACCTTAGAAACGGAGGAGAAACTTAGTATCAAAATCTGTTTACAGTTACAGCAAATGTAATATGCATTGTGACAGTGTTTGTTTCCAATGTTTTTATTTGTGGTGTTCAACTTAATACTGAACAGCTATAATAAAGATTAAACAGGCTTTAGAGAGACTTTAGTGCCCTCATCTGGATGAGGAAAGAGAGTCGATGACCAGAGGGTGAAGATTTTTTTATTATGGTGTGAAGTTTTTATTTTAATAAACTTGATGACAAATTGGGCCAGATAAATAATGCTTAAATCCAAAATACACAATAACTAACTCGTAAGCATTGATATATTTAAGACTATTTCCTGTTAGGAAATAGCTTTAGTATTTTTCTCAGATAAACTGAGTTCTTTTTTTATGCTTTTATTATTGACAAGTTTAGAACACCAGGACCCAAACAGTTATAGCCTGTTGTATACTCAGAGAGCCAAAGGTCACCTTCCAAGTACCATATTTGATGACCTCTTAACTGTGTTTCCCCTTAGCCTCTCAGTAGCAGTCAAAACTGTTGTCTACACCATTCCTCCTTAAAATTCTCTTTTCTTCTGGCTTTTGTAATTCAGTCCTCTTTGATCCCTCTGACCATCCTCTGTCTCATTTATTCCCTAGAATTACATCTTCAACTCTTTTTTTTTCTTTTGCTGTGTTTTTTCTTTGGAAAATTTTATCCATACCCATAGCTTCTACCATCACTACCAGCTGATGATTCCTAAATCCAAGTTTTTAATTTTAGAACTCAATTTCCTTCTAAACTCACACATCTCTTGGTCTTTCTCTTTTGACCAGACATAGGAAAGAGTAGGGTCCTTCCACTGGTCCTTCTTTTCACAAATTTATATTCTAGTTAGTCATCTTTTGAAAAACAGGCCTAACTGTTTCACTAATCTGATACAGAAATCTCAGTATTCCCAGGAGCTAGAATACGTATCAAGGCATTACTCATCTGGTCTCACAGTCATATTTGCCTCTTGCATGCCTAACTCTGGCATCCTTCATTATCACTATTCCCAAATATTATGTACGCTTTAATAGCTCTCTTCCTATCCTCATGATGTTCCCTATGTCTGGAATCCCTGCTCAAGCACACACGAGACCTTCTTTATCCAGGGTCCAGCTCAAATATCAATTCCTAAAATCATCCATAAGCTCCCCTACTCTATTAGTCAGGTTTCTCTAGAGGGACAGAACTAATAGGATAGCTATATATAAAAGGGAGTTTATTAAGTTTTAACTCATAAAATCACAAGGTCCCACAACAGGCCATCTGCAAGCTGAGGAGCAAGGAGAGGCAGTCCGAGTCCCAAAACTGAAGAACTTAGAGTTCAATGTTCAAGGGCAGGAAGCATACAGCACAGGAGAAGATGTAGGCTGGGAGACTAGGCCAGTCTAGTCTTTTTACTTTTTGTTTTGTGTTTTTTCTATTTGTGCTGGCAGCTGATTAGATGGTGCCCACCCCGATTAGGGTGGGTCTGCCTTTTCAGGCCCACTGACTCATATGTTAATCTTTGACAACACCCTCATAGATATACCCAGGATCAATACTTTGCATCCTTCAATCCAATCAAGTTGACACTCAGTATTAACCACCACACCTACCTTGTGATTTTAGCTTAATTTCGAACCAATATATTTTCTTATTGTCATACATTAAATTTTTTATTATAGCAGTCTGTATACTTACCTCTCCCCTCTTCTAAAGTATGAACTCTTTGAAGGCAAGGAAAAGATCTTATTTCTTTATAGATTCAGCACCCAGCATAACATCTTGAACTTTATACTCAATAAATGTTTGAATTGAGCAATGGTAACTCGTCTCACCTAATATTTCTGCTTGTTCAATAAGAGATCTGTGAAAATTTAGGAGAGGGATCTAACTCAAATAGAAGATTAAAGGATGAAAGCTAACACAAGAAGACAACATAGGGGGATTTGGAGAAAAAGTGATCTGAGATTTAAGCCATGAAAGAGGAAGGTGTAAGAAGGAGGTTTTGAGTGTGAAAGAGAAAGAATTAAAAGAAAAATGAGAATGGGCAAATGCAAGCGACTTTGAGAACTGAATAAGGAAAGTTATATGCCAGAATTTGGTACTTCAAGATGAACTAGGACTATATGTAGAGGTGGTTGACAACATTGAAAACAAGTTCATCTGAATTTGTAGTGCGATCTAAAGAAAGGGGAAACTGGTGAGCAGAATGCCTGGATTCTAGCATCACTCCTTCCCCCTGTGTAGCTGTGGTGACTTAAGCAAGTTAGTCTCTGTGTCACCTTCCCCATATGTCAGCTGGGGGTTATCTATCTGATATGGGATGATGTATCTAGATCACAGGTGTATCCAGAGAATGAAATAATGAACATGAAACTAAAAATGGATAATGGTAGAAGGCTTTATTATTCTATGTCATTGCTATTTTTAATCCTAAATGTATTAGCATTGTTGTTGCACTTTCCAATTGTTGTTACTAACAGCTTAGACAAATTGTCTTCTACAAATACATTTAAAAATAGTTATTATCTTTTATTTTTTTTCCTTCAATTCCCTCATTTCACAGATTTAAAAACTGGGGTACAGAGTGATTTGCTCAAAGTTTTATAGCTGTGACAATTCCCTGAATCTAGAACCTGGGATTCTGACTTGTAATCAAGTGACTGTTTAAGTCTACCCCATTACAGAAAGGTGTGAAAGAGAGAATAGAAAGAGAGGATAGACAGTTGTTACTGCTAATATTAATATAATAGAATTTTGGGCCCTTCCTTGAGTGGGAGGTGAGTGGAGACAGGAAGTATTTCTAAGATAAAAAGAGTGCAGTGGCCAAAAGAAAGCTTCCTCTTTGTCCTCTGAAGGTTCCATGAAAATAACGTTAAAAAGGCAGATTAATACGAAAAAAGGCATACAGAATTTTATTTTAATGTGCATAGCATGGGCGAATTGCAGGAGACTGATTACCCCCCCCAGTCTTGTTTTTATTCTTCTTGTTGTTTTTGTTTTTGAGACAAAGTCTCACCTGTTGCCCAGGCTGAAGTGCTGTGGAACAATCTCAGCTCACTGCAACCTCCATCTTCTGGGTTCAAGTGATTCTCCTGCCTCAGCCTCCAGAGTAGCTGGGATTACAGGCATGCCCCACCGTGCCCAGCTAATTTTTGTATTTTTAATAGAGACGGGGTTTTGCCGTGTTGGCGAGGCTGGTCTCGAACTCCTGACCTCAGGCAATCCGCCTGCCTCGGCCTCCCAAAATGCTGGGATTACAGGCATGAGCCATCGCTCCCAGCTGCCTATCTTTTAATTAATAATAAAAATGATAAAAGGATTAGATTTCTAATTTCGTATTAAATTCTTTCAGTTATTTTAAACTCAAAAGAAACGAGATTGGTATTTGGATTTGTTTTAGCGTTTTTTTGGTTATTTTATGAGTTTAACCATAATATTAGAAAAAGTAAAATTTTATCTATTTTTATTTATTAAGTAATGATAGATGTTAAAATATTTTTTCAGCTTACAGTTTTCTTCAAAATTTTTATGTTAGAGGAAAAATATAACAATTGTGATGTGTATATTGGTTAATCTGGTCCAAACTTTAGCATAATAAATTATTAGAAGTGTTACATCTTGTAAAACAGGGGACTCCCTTAAATTAATTTATTCTCAAATTCTGTAAGTAGTTTTATTTTTAAAATAACTCAGATGAGGTGAGATTGAATGAGAAGATTGAGATTCATAGTTATTAATATAGTAAAATCTCTACTTAAGTGAAAATATATTTGAATTACATTTTACAAACTAAAATTGACTGAGCGATTTGAATGTTTTCTATTGTATGCATTATCATCCCCCATGAATTTTTTGTTGTTGTTATTCCTTTTCTTTGACAGCCAGAAATCACTGTGGAAAATCTTCCCAGTTATTTCAGACTTCAGAAACCATTATTGATTTTGTTCAGTGATGGCAGCATAAATCCTCAATATAAAAAAGCAATATTGACACTGGTAAAGCAGAAATACTTGGATTCACTTACCCCTTGCTGGTTAAATCTGTAAGTATGTTTTTATTTTTTAATATGTAAGAGGTAAAGAAAGTTTAATAATTATTACATTTTCGTTAGGAAACGAAACTCTCTAACTCTTTGGAGTTAATTTTATGGAACCAAATATGTTACCATGATATTTTAGTAACTAAACTCCCCCAAACAGAGTCCAAAGATTACCTTATTTTAGATTGAATTTTATTCTACAGTAAATTTTTAAAAGCAATAATTGTTCTGATTTTTAAAAGGAATTGATGCCCATTGAGAAAATTTGGCAAATACAGAATGTAAACATTGTGATTTTTGACCTTTTCCTTCAGTTCCTTTTTCTGTACTTCTATATTTTTAAAGTTTAGACAGATTTCAGTGCATTCATCAGCAATATTTCCTAGTATGTTTTCTAGATGTATGGATTGTGTTACATTTAATGTCTGAACAAAATTCACAAATAATATACTGTTTCTTGTTCAGATTCATCAGATGAAAGACGCATTTTATTCTTTAGACTCATTTGAAAAATAACAGAAATGGTGCAGTGTACATTTTTGCTGTGAAGAGTTTCACAGTGCATTCTACTGCTTGAGGCAACATTTTCCCAGGCAATTATCATTATGGGTATCTCAGAGTAAAATATTATGTTATAAAATGTGGAATGTGTTACATTAGGAAAACTAAGTATCTTTAACTTAGAGTTTCCTTGTATGAACATAATTATTTCTACTTCTTTAATTTGAAATTAATGTCTTCTTTTTTTCCTGAGAAAAGGCACAATTTTATGGAAAAGAAGTATTTATAAAAATAAGTATCTTGTTATCTTCTAGTTATGTAATCATTTGATGTTTGAGCTGATATATGATCAGATACTTGGCCAAATGTTGGAAGGAAAATATTGGTTGTGTCAAGCCTAAATTGACAAGCCTTTGGGCTATGCCTGCTTTTCATTAAAATTGTCATTGGCTGCCGCTTTTCTCCTAAGTCAAACAAAGTGCCCCATGTTAAAAAGAAACTTTTAAAGAATCCAATTACTAATAACATAGTCGTAGACCTCTTGGTTTTTAGTACATCTTTTCATAAAGTGAACTTACTGGCATGATACTAATTAAAAGTAGTATCATGTAGAACTTAATGTTCTACAAGTTACTATTTTCATTATTTTGTTGTAGAAATAAACATTAATACGTTCAATTGTTTCTTTTTGCAGAAAGAATACTCCAGTGGGGAAAGGAATCTTGCAGGCATATTTTGATCCTCTGCCTCCCCTTCCTCTTCTTGTTTTGGTGAATCTGCATTCAGGTGGCCAAGTATTTGCATTTCCTTCAGACCAGGCTATAATTGAAGAAAACCTTGTACTGTGGCTGAAGAAATTAGAAGCAGGACTAGAAAATCATATCAGTAAGTTTTCTGTTTTGTTTAATACATGTAGTTCTGTATTTTGTTCCATAAATGTTAAACTCTAAATATAGCAAAAGAATGGTAGGATGAGTTATTAAAATGCTGGTAGCATCATCCATGTGGACAGTCTCTGACTGGGAAGCCAAAGGTGCAAGACTTCAGTCAGTGATCGGCTCCCCTATGAAGGCCTATTTCTTGAATTTTAATTCATTGAGTCCATGTTGTTTGTATAGATCACCAGTGTATTCAAACATGATTTTGGTAATTTATGCCATTAAAAAAATTGTTACAGTGGGAGCTTTGGCCTACCAAAGCATAAGTCTTTCACCTATTTTTATAAAATTTAAAATTGTAAATTTCAGAGGACATTTCTTGTGTAGCTTTTTCCATGTGCATGCCAGCTTGTTTTCTTTTTATAACTGTAAGCAAATATGTGGTTTTATAGAAAATGAGAATATTTTACAAATAGTACATTATTGTTATATAAAATTCTGGTTCTAAGTACAGGCATACCTCAGAGATATTGTGGGTTCAATTTGAGACCACCACAATAAAGCAAATATTGAAATAAAGCAAATCATACAAGTTTTTTGGTTTCTAAGTATATGTAAAAGTTATGTTTACACTATAGTCTATTAAATGTGTAATAGCATTATGTCTAAAAAATGTTTTTACTTTAATTTTAAAATATTGCTAGAAAATGCCAACAGTTATCTGAACTTTCAGGGAACTGTAACCTTTTGGCTGATGGAGGGTCTTGTCTCTGTGTTGATGGCTGCTAACTGACAGGTGGTAGTTGCTGAAGTGCTGAAGTTTGGGCTGTGGCAATTTCTTACAATAAGACAACAATGAAGTTTGCAGCATTGATTGAGCTTTCTTTTCACAAAAGATTTCTCTGTAGTATATGATGCTGTTTGATAGCATTTTATTCACAGTAGAACTTCTTTCAAAATTGAAGTCAATCCTTTGAAACCCTGCTGCTGCTTTATCAATTAAGTTTATGGAATATTCTAAATCCATTGCTGTCATTTTAACAATGTTCATAGCATTTTCAGTAGTTTCCAACTCAAGAAACCACTTTCCTTGCTTATTCATGAGAAGCATCCGTTCAAGATTCATCATAATATTGCAGCAATTTAGTTTCACCTTCAGGCACCACTTCTAATTCTAGTTCTCTTGCTATTTATACCCCATCTGCAGCTACTTTCTCCACTGAAATCTCGAGCCCCACAAAGTGTACAAGGCTTTCGTTTCCTCTGCATCCTTGTCAGCATTTGTTATTTCCTTTGAGATAAAAGTCATTTTAACTGGGGTGAGGTAATATCATTGTAGGTTTGATTTACTTTTCTCTGATGATCAGAGAAATACTTGTTTTCATAGACCTATTTTCCATTTGAATGTCTTCTTTTCAGAAGTGTCTATTCAGATCTTTTGCCAACTTTTAAATCAGATTATTAGTTTTTTTTTTCCCCCATAGATAGTTTGAGCTCCTTATATTCTCTGGCTATTAATCCCTTGTCAGACAGGTAGTTTGCTAATACTTTCTTCCATTCTGTGGGTTATCTGTTCACATTGCTGATTGTTTATTGTTTCCTTTGCTGTGAAGAAGCTTTTTTTTAACTTCATGTGATCCCATTTGTCCATTTTTGCTTTGGTTGCTTGTGCTTGTGGGGTATTAAGAAATCTTTGCTGGCTAACACGTTGAAATCTCATCTCTATTAAAAATACAAAAAAATTAGCCAGGCATGGTGGCAGGTGCCTGTAGTCCCAGCTACTTGGGAGGCTGAGGCAGGAGAAAGGCGTGAACCTGGGAGGCGGAGCTTGCAGTGAAGGGAGATCATGCCACTGCATTCCAGCCTGGGTGACAGAGGGAGACTCCGTCTCAAAAAAAAAAAAAAAAAAAAATCTTTGCCCAGTCCAGTATCCTGGAGAGTTTCTGTAATGTTTTTGTCTAACAATTTATTTTAGTAATTTAAGTTCTTACATTTAAGTCTTTAATATCTTTTGAGTTAAGAGTAGTGAGATAAGGGTCCAGTTTGTTTTGTATCTTGCAACTTTACTAAATTTGTTGATTAGTTCTAAGAGGTCTTTTTGTGGAGTCTTTAGGTGTTTTCTATACATAAGATCATGCTATCTGCAAACAGAAACAATTTAACTTCCTTTCTGATTTGGACAGAGCCAGAATTTTGAACCACAAGAAAATAGATCTTGGCCCAGAATCTATGATCCTGGCTTGTAACATACCATAATATCTACTTTTCTGAAAATATAGAAAAATTTATATTTGTAGTCTGGATGTGTATATATTAATTTATATTAGAATCTTAACCATTTATACATAGTTGTGGCAACAATAGGCCGGTAGCTATAGTTTAAATAAGTAAACATGTAGTAACCTAGATTATTATAGTATATTGAACAAACAGTATGAAATTTGATGTAACGAAAAGCCTCCTAGATACTATATAAGGATTTTATTAGATACTAGATGATCTAGCCTAAAATGATATTTTGACACTGTTCCATGACAGAATCCTGAAATAAGGTTTGTATGTGTGTGTATATATGTAAATATGTATGTATGTGTCTTTGTATGTATATACATATACATTCTGGTATACAAATTCTCAGTATTATGTCAACCATCAGGTATAGTATGAATCTACCATTATAGTTTGTATATTTGTATGTATTTCATCAGATATTTATTTTAGGGTCAAACATTACACCAAACCCATCCTTCCTAAGTGATCTGCTTCATTTCTGTCAAGTTAAGCAGTTTTAACAAACATATTATGCTTAAATAAAATATGGATTATATTAAAATCATATTATTGAAATATAATTCATATACCATAAAATTCACCCTTTTAGAGTGTACAATTCAGTACTTTTTCATGCATTCTCAAGACCATGCAACTACTACCATTGTTGAATTCCAGAACATTTTCATCACCCCAAAAAGAAACCCCATACCCATTAGCAGTCACTCTCAATTTTCTCCTCTGTCCACCCTTTGGCACCCACTCATCTATTTTATAGTTCTATGGATTTGCCTAATCTAGACATTTCATATAAATGGTATCATATAATATGTGGCTTCTTATGGTCTGGCTTCTTTCACTTACAAGGTTTTCAAGGATCAACCACGTTATAGCATGAACCAGCAGTTCATTCCTTTTTATGGATGAATATTCCACTGCATGGATATGTCACATTTTGTTTATTCCTTAGTTGATGGACAATTGGGTTGCCTTTACTTATGGTGATTATGAATAATGCTGCTATGAGCATACATGTGTATGGTTTTGTGCCTGTCTTTATGCTAGTACTGCACTGTCTTGATTATTGTAGCTTTGTAGTAGGTTTTAAAATTGGGAAATTTGATTACTCCAACTTTGTTTTTCATTTTCTTTTATTTGTGTTTTGTTATTTCTTTTTGAGACAGGGTCTCACTCTGTCTCCAAGGCTGGAGTGCAGGGGTGCAATCATTACTCACTACAGCCCTGAACTCCTGGGCTCAAGGGATTCTCCTACCTCGGCCTTCCAAGTAGCTAGCACTACATGCATGCACCACCAAGCCTGGCTTTGTTTTTTTTGTTTTTGTCTTTGTTTCTGTTTTTGTAGAGACAGGGTCTCACTGTGTTGTCCAGGCTGGTCTGGAACTGCTGGCCTCAAGCAACACTCCCTCCTCAGCCCCCCAAGTGTTGGGATTACAGGCATAAGCCACTGCACCTGTCCCTGTTCTTCATTTTCAAGAGGATTTTGGCTGTTTTGGGTTCCTTTAGATGGTATTTTTGTCTTAATTTTCTGAGGTAATGTATTGGTTTTAATATTTTCCTAGGAAATGGGACAGAATTAATTAAATTCAATTCAATATTTTGTTTAAGTGGATCTGGAAGGAGACCTTTCTGTAGTTATCACTTATCTTTGACTGCTTCATTCTCACCACATGGTATAGGGATCTTTTCAGCTGTAGCTGTTAAACTCCTCAGAAAGTCTGTGTTCACTTCACTGTCTGCATTGCTATTTTATAGAATCAAATGAGTATTGTAATTTTGCAGCTGCAGTGACACAGAGTTCCCATGGACTCTAAGTCATGATTATGTGTAGCTAGTGCTAGAATGCTTCTCAAACAGAATTACTTAAAAAAACAAAACAAAACAAAAAAAAGGACATGTTCAAAACATAGAAACCTGAGCTCCTGACCTAGCTTCCTTGATTACTATGTGGCTCTAGGCAAGTCATTCTTGGTTTCCTCCTCTACAACTATAAAATGAGTTTAATAGTTTCCACTCTGAGTACATCACATAGTTATTTAAAAGATGTATGCAGAGGCACTTTGTAAAGTGTAAACTCTAATATATTATCATCACCTATGTAAAGATCTTTTCCTGCAAGGAACATACCTGAGGGCTTTGATTCCTCAGCTCAAACCATTACCCAGAGGAAAGAATCAGTGTAATACTTGTGAGTTTTCTGAGAGACTGGCATGTCTTCGATTGCAATTTTGTTAATGTCTTTGCCAGCTCATTCTTTGTGGGTTTCCATCATTTCTGTGCATCACTGCTCCTATTCTTAAATTAATCCTGTAGCCTCTGCAGCAGGAAGAAGAAAACTGAACAGTCTCTGTGTATTGGATTCTGCCTTCTATGTTAGCGGTGTCTGCTCTTAGCATCTCTGGTAGATAGATCTTTGCCATCAGTGGTGTTCTGAGATGGGGTTGGGGTGGGATGGGTTGTAGGGACATTCTGGAAATAGTCTAAATCAGTAACATGGTGTCACTGGTTTCCACCTCAACCTTACTTGTTCCATATCTTAATTTCTGTGAAACTGTGGCCACTGGCAATTCTTTTTTTTTTTTTTTAATTTTTATTATTTTTTTCTTTTTTATTAAAGTTCTAGGGTACATGTGCACAACGTACAGGTTTGTTACATACGTATACTTGTGCCATGTTGGTGTGCTGCACCCATCAACTCATCAGCACCCATCAAGTCGCCATTTACATCAGGTGTAACTCCCAATGCCATCCCTCCCACCTCCCCCCTTCCCATAATAGGCCCCAGTGTGTGATGTTCCCCTTCCAGAGTCCAAGTAATCTGATTGTTCAGTTCCCACCTATGAGTGAGAACATGCGGTGTTTGGTTTTCTGTTCTTGTGATAGTTTGCTGAGAATGATGGTTTCCAGCTGCATCCATG
>NW_012119265.1:763671-764069 GCF_000951035.1 Colobus angolensis palliatus | reverse complement strand
ATTTCTGAGGGCTCTGTTCTGTTCCATTGGTCTGTATCTCTGTTTTGGTACCAGTACCATGCTGTTTTGGTTACTGTAGCCTTGTAGTATAGTTTTAAGTCAGGTAGCGTGATGCCTCCAGCTTCATTCTTTTGACTTAGGATTGTCTTTGCAATGCGGGCTCTTTTTTGGTTCCATATGAACTTTAAAACAGTTTTTTCCAATTCTGTGAAGAAAGTCATTGCTAGCTAGATGGGAATGACATTGAATTTATACATTACCTTGGGCAGTATGGCCATTTTCACGATATTGATTCTTCCTATCCATGAGCATGGTATGTTCTTCCATTTGTTAGTGTCCTCTTTTATCTCACTGAACGTGGTTTGTAGTTTTCCTTGAAGAGGTCCTTCACATCCCTT
>NW_012119265.1:743576-760640 GCF_000951035.1 Colobus angolensis palliatus | reverse complement strand
CTGTAGGTCTGTTGGAGATTGCTTGAGGTCCACTCCAGACCCTCTTTGCCTGGGTATCAGCAGCAGAGGCTGCAGAAGATAGAATATTGCTGAACAGCAAGTACTGCTGTCTGATTCTTGCTCTGGAAGCTTCGTGTCAGGGGTGTATCCCACCGTGTGAGGTGTGAGGTGTCAGTCTGCACCTAGTGGGGGATGTCTCCCAGTTAGGCTACTCAGGGGTCAGGAACCCACTTGAGCAGGCAGTCTGTCTGTTCTCAGATCTCATCCTCCATGCTGGGAGATCCACTGCTCTCTTCAAAGCTGTCAGACAGCTGTCAAACTCCACCCAGAGGTAGAGTCTACAGAGACAGGCAGGCCTCCTTGAGCTGCGGTGGACTCCACCCAGTTCGAGCTTCCCAGGGCTTTGTTTACCTACCTAAGCCTAAGCAATGGCGGGCGACCCTCCCCCAGCCTCACTGCCGCCTTGCAGTTAGATCTCAGACTGCTGTGGTAGCAATGAGGGAGGCTCTGTGGGCGTGGGACCCTCTGGGCCAGGTGTGGGATATAATCTCCTGGTGTGCTGTTTGCTAAGACCCTTGGTAAAGCGCCCTAGTAGGGTGGGAGTTACCTAATTTTCCATGAGTTGTGTGTCTCAGTTTCCCTTGGCCAGGAAAAGGGATTCCCTTCCCCCTTGAGCTTCCCAGGTGAGGCGATCCTTCACCCTGCTTCAGCTCTCACTGGTCGGGCTGCACCAGCTGACCAGCACCGATTGTCCTGCTCTCCCCAGTGAGATGAACCCGGTACCTCAGTTGAAAATGCAGAAATCACCTGTCTTCTGTGTTGCTCACGCTGGGTGCTAGAAGCTTGAGCTGTTGCTATTCGGCCATCTTGCTCTTTCTGGCAATTCTTATTTGAGATTTACACTTAACTTTGGCCCAGTTCCCTGATCTTTGTATGCTTTGGTCTTCTCGTCTATAAAATTGTAAAGATTAAATGAATAATGCATGTGTATAGTAAAGGCTCAATAAATGTTAATTAATATTATTTATTGTCATTACTGATTTGAGGAATAATGTATTTGTTACCCTATGTTGTTACAGTTTTATTTGCAATTGAAAACCTTAAGATCTTTGTAGAGTACCTTCAGCAAGTAATTAGCAGAATTGGGATGTTTCAGGCATTTTATCATAGTCTCAGACCATTAGGCTGCAGTGTTGACCTTAAAAATAAATATTGTTTAATATTTGCTACATGCTACACTTTAAACTGGACTCTTTGTTGTTGTTGAGATAGTGTCACACTCTCTCATCCAGGTTTGAGTGCAATGGTGTAAACACGGCTCATTGCAGCCTCAACCATCTGGGCTCAAGTGAACCTTCCATCTCAACCTCTTGAGTAGCCGGAACTACAGGCACGTGCCACCATGCCCAGATAAATTTTTTTTATTTTTTTATTTTTTGTAGAGAAGGGTTCCCACTATGTTATCCAGACTGGTCTTGAAGTCCTGGGGTCAAGCTATCCTCCCATCCCACCCAAAGTGGGGGGATTACACGTGTGAGCCACCATGCCCAGCCTAAACTGGACTCTTACAGATACTTTAATGTACATTTATCTGCATGTTGCAAACTACAAACAGTTATTCTTCTCACCTCTTTATTATATTCAAGAAAATATATCGTCTGTTTGTAACTTTTGAACCTGCTAACCTGGCAACACCAAGATTTCATATAGTTGAGTATGAGTGAAGAAATTATATATCAATAAGCAAAGTACAGCTGTACTGCATGTATAACATACAGATTTTTGTTTGAGCTTTAGGAAATTGCAATTTATATGATTTTTCTAAGTTCTTAAAGATACTCAATTTATGAGAGATGCTCAAGTTTGTATCTTATGAGCATTTATTTTTTAGCGTGTAACAGTGCATAGATTTTTTCATTGGAATTTATATTTAAAAGGTTTACTTTGTACATTTCCTTATATAGTTTATTTTTAAAAATAGTATCCTAAATGGGACAACTAAATTCAGAAACTGTTTTGTAAACTGTCTAGTAAATGGAAGACAGCTAATTTATCTCATGTATATGTTATCAGCTTTAATCAGTTTTCCTTTTAATAACCAATATTTTAAAATAATGTTAAGATTCATTGTCATGAAGCTTATCTAAGAGAAATTATTTAATCACTATGTATAGAGTACAGTTGATTCCACAGCAATTTTTAATTATTTCTTGTCTATAATTATTTTTATAAAATGAACTTGTTTTCATAAAGTGTGTGGAAAAGATGTTAATCAAAAGCTTCAAGAACAGAAAATGCTTTAAAATATAAGGAAATGCTTGTATAATAACTATATAATAAATAATTACATATGTTCCAGATTTTTTTTCTTGAATGATTTATAAGAAATAGTTACATTTCTTTGGCAGTAAAGAGGGAAGCAAGCGACTCTTTCATTTAACGTTTTATATACAACGTTTTACATATGTGTTTGTGATCTTGTTACACATATTGCTATTTTTCAAAACTTCAACAGAGGTTAATTGGCATTGAGATTCTGGACCTTTTTCCCCGTATTCATGCTTATCTTTTTGAAAGAAAATAAGAGCCTGTAAATGTAATCTAAAAATGAAAATGGCTAGTAAAGAAAAATGTATCAAGTTTCTTGTTGACGATGACAATTAAAAAATTCCTAACTTTGCTTAGATAAGTAAAACTAATAAAGCTTTCACTTCTACATATGTTTTTCAAAATAAAACATTTTCTAGTATGTTGATGTGACAATTTTATAGCTGTTCATCTTTAATCTTTGATTGTTTCTTCCTTCCAGCAATTTTACCTGCTCAGGAATGGAAACCTCCTCTTCCAGCTTACGATTTTCTAAGTATGATGGATGCCGCAACATCTCAACATAGCACTAGGAAAATTCCCCAATGTATGAAAGAAACAGATGTGCAGGAGAATGATAAGGAACAACATGAAGATAAATCGGCAGTCAGAAAAGAACCGATTGAAACTCTGAGAATAAAGCATTGGAATAGAAGTAATTGGTTTAAAGAAGCAGAAAAATCATTTAGGCATGATAAAGAGTTATGATGCTCAAAGGTGAACTAATTTTATAGGGCTGTGGTTTCCAAAATTTTTTTGGCATGCTACACTTAATTTATTTCCTTAAATAATAATACTAAATCATTTCAAGTTTGTAGACTAGTGCCGTCCAATAGAATTATAATACAAGTCACATGTTTTATTTAAAATTTTCTAATAACTACATTAAACAAAGTAAAAGTGAGCAGGGCAAAATAATTTTGGTATTATTTTTCACCCAGTAGTATGCCCAAAATAGCTAAATTAATATAAAAATTATTAATGAGATATTTTACATCCTTTTTTATGCCAAGTCTTCAAAATGCAGTACATATTTTATACTTACTGCATTTCTTACTTCTGAGTAGCCATATTTCAGGTGTTCATTAGCCATATGTGGCCTGTTAGACAAAAACTAGCATCATTAACTTAGTTCTAGCCATGATTTATACTTGGATTAAAATTAAAATATAACTCTGATCACAGTTAACTCTGCAGTGCATTCATGCAACTGGCAGTTATATTTGTTTTGTTGTAGTCATGATATTAAAATCAGTGTTTGTCAGCCTGGGGGCAGTTTGGCTCCTCAGGGGATATTTAGCAATGTCGGGAGATATTTGTGATGTCATGACTAGGGCAGTTATTGGCATTTTTTTTTAGTGAGAGAGGCCAGGGATGCTGCTAAATAACCTACATTGGACAGCCCCCGCCACCCCCAACAAAGAATTACCCTTCCCAAAATATTAGTAGTGCCAAGGCTGAGTAACCTTGGGTTAAAGGTAACCTGTGGCAGACTAGGTTTCCAGAATTTCCTGGTTCTGCTCAAGTATCATGTTTGAAAAAATTTTGGCTATTAAAGATATGTATTAGATGGTCTTATCCTGATTATTACCTGGATGCAACTTGATCTTTTCTAATATTTTCAGAAAGTGATGGGATAACCCTGGAAGAGGACTCAGAATGATATTTGTATTTTAAGGGAGGCTTAAAACCTGCTCTTATTTCTACAACTTATATGACTAAATTTCAGATTGAACAGGAGTTTAGCATTCTGCCATCTCCTCATGGAAAGAGAGGCTCGCTCATCTGACGCGTGCAAGCTTCAGACAAATCATTTTGTCTCCCTGAGCCACAGGGCCTCATCGGTGAGGGAGGGAAAGATTAGCCAAAGAGTACATTTTCATTCCAAATCACTTAGCTGTGAGACTGATCTGTTTGTAGCAGTTGTTTGTCTCATTTTTGCTCTGTGCATTTTTTGAGACATTTGTTGAGAGTATTCTATTTGGTGCTCTACTGTATTTTTCATTTTAGTATCTACTTGGTATCTTCTTTAAATTATCTTCACGTATGGTTTGCCTGATACAACTGAGTTTTATAACTGAAATTTAAGGAATCAAACAGCTAAAATTCAGTAAGTGCATGTATTTCCTTATAACATAGACCCTTTGCTACTCTCAGCACCCTCTCCTCAATTTTTTTCCTGTAGCATGTGATGCCTTATTAATTCAATTCATTTTCATTTGCTTTTATTTCTAATATGGGATCTATGAGAGTGAACTCTAAATATGGTTTGTAGTAATAAAACATCATTAGCCTAATTATTAGAAAATGCTAATTAAGTACCAGCACATAGAAACATGAAATTGCTTAGTCATTGTACCTTTATCAGCAATTTTGACAGTCATTAATGTTTGTAATGATTTTAAATAAAGTATCTGGCTTTCAGACTACCTTCACAAGCCTTCTTGAGTCTCTACTGTGCCCTCTCTTGGACCACTCTCCCTCTATCAGTTGGGTTTCTTTGGTTACAAGCAACAGAAATTCAACTTTGGCTCACTTAAGCAAAATGAGAATATTGGATAATTCACAGAGAAGAAAAATTAAACTAGGCTTTGAAAGGATAGGAACTAAGTCTGTTCTATGTAATAGGAACTAACAACTCAGTGAAGAATCAGTTCCAACAGATATACTATCTTTTATGACTCAGGGAGTCCTGGGAAAGTTGGGTTGGGGACCACTAGTCACTTTAATTGGTGGTCCTAACAGTACTTTCAAATGCAGAAGGGGTAAATCTCACAAAAGAAATCCAAATTCTGTTTACCAGAAAAAGAGAATGAATGCAGAGGAGGAAAAACAATGAAGAAAAAGAAAACCCATGAATCCTCAAAACACTGCTTGCTGTTCTTCTACCATCCTCTGTATCCTTTTCAGATCTTTCTGCTACCTCTTACCCATTTTTGAGAGCTCCAAAAGCCCTCTCTTTACTCTGAGTGGTTACAGCTTTTCTGTATGTTCTCCTGGTCCTCTAGTAGGGTTGGTTGCCAGTGCATATTTACATTTTGTATAACATTTCATCTCTCATGAGTCATATTATTTCACCCTCTCCTGCCTCACCTGTGCTAGAGTGTAAATATCCTTGGTCCATTGTTTCCAGCCCTTGTGATGAAATATTTCATGAGCTGTTTTTCAAAATTCCTAGAGTTCCTCACTTATGCCTATGCTTCTTTAAAAACTAATATGTGTAAGGTGAACAACAAGAGTTTGCAAATCAGTGTCTATTTCAGTAATAAGTAATCAAATAGATACACTTTGGGATTTTCACTTCCACCTAAGATGTAGAAAGCTGCAAGAGAATGTTACTCCTATCCTAACAACAAAAAGTGATAAATTTTCTTATATCTATCAGAGAAAGTAGCCAAAGGAACTGGTTTTCAAAGAGTGACAAGCCCCCTTCAAAGAGAAACAGGATATATGAACTGTTTTGCCTTCATCAGAGAATAGGAGGATGCTATTAAAGCAAGTGAGAATAAATTATAAAGAATTTAGAAGAGTCTACGTGCTTACACTCCTTGCAAGTTAGTTTGCCTCAGATTCCTGAATTGGAAACAAATGACTTTATTACACCAGTAGCATTAGTCAGTGTCAGCATCCCCACAGTGTTATCAGAAGAGGCCCAGGTGATACCTGCACACACAGTGGATTGCATAACAGAAGGAACCCTGAGTTTAGGGAACCAAATACGTTATAATGGATATTTAGCATGCTTACCCTTTGCTCTGGAGGAATAGATCTTTATTATACTGGACAGTAATCAAACTTGTCCTTCTAGAGGGAGATACTGTCTGGAGAGATGGTATCTCTGTCGGTCTTTCCAGGCTGTTCTTTATATAAATATCCTTGAAAAGGTAGTCCAGAAAAAAGGCAGGCAGTACCTTTCCATGCAATCATGCAGAAATGTGAGAGACCTGTGGAGAATTGTCTACTGACAGAAATCATTAAATGTTAAGGAATTCTTTAAAGGCCAACTGTGTAATCGATATCAGTTTAAAATAGGTCCCCTGACATGACAGAGGTTCACAATCACTTTCCACAAGCCTCCACTGCATGCTGATGAGAAAGACTGGGGCAAGAGACTGATGAGAAGAGACCCCTCAGTGACACAGGCATGCATGAAATGATGGGCTGACAGGCGTGAAACACTGCCCGCTTCCTCAGAACTTTCTCTTGTACAAAGCAAAGCCACTGGGGGAGAGATGGCAAACCTTCCTGTCCTTATGGCCCACCTTCCTGCCCTTATGGCCCAGGCAGAGATCCACTGCTCTTGAAGGAGATGTAAAAGCAAAAATCTTTTGCCCTTGAGAAAGGCAGAAAATCTTGTGGGCCCAGGATCCTGTACCAATAACCAAGCAGAAATCCACTCTCACTAGAAGTACAGAAAATCTCTCCTGTTCAAGAATTCCCCAAACTGATGAGTATATAATTCAAATTGCAATGATGCAATGAAGGCTATATAGAGGGAAGTGATACAGAATGACTATGATCAGACGACCACCTACTTAAGTACAGTGGTGAGGTGAGTCCTCCCTAATGAAGTGATATTTGAGCTAAGACTTAAAGGATGAGATAGCCACCCTAGATCAGAATAAAGAGCATTCTGGATAGAGGAATAGCATCTGGAAGACTCAGGAAAGATTTTGGCTTATTTAAAGAATGGAATAGAACCAATATGGCTGAAGTCTAATGGGCAAGGGGGGCAGTAAAGAGATAAGGCTGGAGAGCTAGGAAGAGGCAGCATTACACAGGGTTTTGGAAGACATGGATGGTAAGGCATTTAAGTGCACCAAGAAGCAGGGGAGCAACATGATGGGATGCAAAACTTCAGAAGAATATTTCAGTTGCCATAAGGAGTGGCCATGGAGATGGAGAGATGAGGATGGATTTGAGCTGTATTTTGGAGGTTTGACCTATAGACCTTGCTGATGGATTGGATCTAGGTTTTGAGGGAAAGGGAAGAACTACAAATGACTCAAATTTCTGATATTAGTAACTGAAAGAATGTGGTGCTATTTACTGAAATGAGGAAAAGGGAAGCTGGGGTGGTGTTAGGGGTGAACAGAAAATCAAAATTTTATTTTGTCTACATTAAGAGTGAAAAACCTGTTTGATTTCAAGTTGACAGTTGGATACTTTGGTCTGGAGCTTTTCTTCATTGATTCAACAAATACTGTTTATTGTCTGCCAGGCACTGTTTTTGGAAATGTGAATACTGCTCCTTTCTTCATGGAACTTATATTCTAGTGCAGGTGAGACGGAAAATAAGTAAATATACAGTTGATACACAGATGATAATGGCTGTGAAAAAAATAAGACAAAGGAGGGTAAGGAGAGGTATAGGAGATTCTAAAAATGAAGTGTGGATAAGGAAGGCCTCACTAATAAGGTAAATGTAAATAAAACCTAAAAAGGAAATAAGGGAGCAAGCTTTCAGGTTATTTGTGATCAACCCTGTTACTTAAAACAATTTAGAATGCTAGATAATTTTTTAAAATCTTTATTCAAACGATTGAGGGGCTGACTGACAAGAGACCAAAAAATTACTGGGCCAAAATGTAAGTTAAAGCAGGAAACCAGAGAATTAAAGGACACGCTTTTAAGTATTTTTTCCTAAAGCATTTGTCCATGTAAGCTAACTTACTCAGCTCTCATATTTATATTTTAGTAAGCTATTTTGCTCTGGATTTTTTTGTTTTTTGTTTTTAGTTTTTGAGATAGAGTTTCACTTTTTCACCCCGGCCGGAGTGCAATGGCACAATCTTGGCTCACTGCAACCCCCACCTTCTGGTTTCAAGCGATTCTCCTGCCTCAGCCTCCTGAGTAGCTGGGATTACAGGCACCTGCCACCATGCCTGGCTAATTTTTGTATTTATAGTGGAGATGGGGTTTCACCATGTTGGCCAGGCTGGTCTTGAATTCCTAACCTCGTGATCCGCCCACCTCAGCCTCCCAAAGTGCTGGGATTACAGGTGTGAGCTACTGCGCCTGGCATTTTGCTCTGTTTTACCAAAAACACAAAAAAAGAACAGAAAAATTATTAAATACATTGATAGGCTGGAGAATTTTAATCTTTTTCACTTATTTTTTTAAATTTTAATTTAATCTTATTTTTGAGATGGAGTCTCGTTCTGTCACCTGGGCTGGAGTGCAGTGGTGCAATCTCGGCTCACTGCAACCTCAACCTCCCGGGTTCACCCCATTCTCCTGCCTCAGCCTCCCGAGTAGCTGGGACTACAGGCGCCCGCCACCTCACCCGGCTAATTGTTTTGTAATTTTAGTAAAGACAGGGTTTCACCATGTTAGCCAGGATGGTCTCGATCTCCTGACCTCATGATCCACCCGCCTCGGCCTCCCAAAGTGCTGGGATTACAGGCATGAGCTACCGCGCCTGGCCTTTTTCAGTTATCATTTAAATCCAAGTACATTTTATAACTTCTTTATACTAGCTGTCAACATGTAGGGCAATCTGTCTTTAAGTAGGGATGAAAGACTCTAAAAACATCCTGGAGAGTTCCCCCTTGAAGCCAAGCATGGGGTTGTTTAAATAAACTTCTTGTTTAAAATGAAAAACAAAAAATAAACATAAAAATAAAAACACAGTCAAGTTTCTTTAACTGCCAAGTGTCTCCGTTATCCTGAAGATGACGAAGGAAGGATTTCGTTGTATAGAAAGTTCTAAATCCTCCCAGGAACCCATGAACCGCTTCTGCCTCAGGTGAGCAAGAGTAGTCTCCCCACACCCACCTCTGTAAGGTGCCTGTGGTGAGATTTCCAAGTTCACCCTGGGGCCAGAACTGGTCCAGCCTGGCCCAGGAGGTGCATGGAGTGTGGGCATGGGTGACTGCCTGTCCTATACCCCAGCAAATGTCCCTAGCCCCAAACTTCAGCTTTGCCATGGGAACCAAAGTTAAAAGTCCAACCAGCATGGAAGGTTGGCACTCCATAGAGCCTGTGAGGAAAAGGTGAACTTAAAAAAATCTTCTCCATCTCCACATAGTCAAATACGACAAAAGAAGATGTTTTGATACTGAGAAGCAAAAAGCCAAACCCTCTCTGAAAACTTGGAACTATATCCAAGTTCTGGATATACTTGGAGCCCTTGAGATTTGCAAACCAAATTGCTACAACCTATGTGATCCAAAAACTCTCCAGTGATTATTAGTTTAAAATGGTCCCAAACAAGTCCTTGAACTAGAAACTTGGCAAAAGCAAACACATTCTCTCTGGGGAAAGCTACCCACTTCATAGCAGGCCTCCAAGTATTGACCAAGATAACTTTTTCAAGGGCAGTGGTTTACATATAGTCAAAATTAAGTAAGCACACAAGGAAAAACCAAGCATACTGAAAACTAGCAAGAATTAAAAGCCAAACAAAGACTTCAGATATGAACATGATTAGACATATTAATTGTGCTTCCTATGTTTCAAGAAATAAAAGGCAAGCTTAAACATATCTTCAGGAAATAGGCAATCAAAAGACAACAGAACCAATTTGAGAAAGAAAGAAAATTTCTAGAAATAAAAAAAATACCATAACTTGGCCAGGTGCAGTGGCTCATGCCTGTAATCCCAGCACTTTGGGAGGCCAAGTGGGGAGAATCACAAGGTCAGGAGTTAGAGAACAGCCTGGCCAATATGGTGAAACCCCATCTCTACTAAAAATACAAAAACATTACCAGGCGTGGTGGCACATGCCTGTAATCCCAGCTACCCGGGAGGCTGAGGCAGGAGAATTGCTTGAACCTGGGAAGCTGAGGTTGCAGTGAGTCGAAATCGCACCACTGTACTCCAGCCTGGGCGACAGAGTGAGATTCCATCTCCAAAACAAAACAAAACAAAAACCTGTAACTAAAAAATTTAAACTAGACACAGCTGAAAAGAGAAAGGTAGTTGGAAGATCATAAAAAATCACTCAGAATGTACCACAGAGACACGAAGAGTGAAAACTATGAAAAAGAAGCCAAATGAAAGAACAATTAACAGAATTTTCCAGAATGAAGAAAGGCATCAATTCACAAATTCAGAAGCTTATAAATTCTTAAACAGATTAAATAAAAACAAATGTATCCTACATACACAGTGAATCTACAGAATACCAAAAGCAGAGAAACCTTAAAAAGTGCTACAAAAAAAAAGACGTTGCATTCAAAGTAGTGTCAGACAACAACTGAGTCAGAAACCAGTAGAATGATATATTCAGTAAACAAAGAAAAATAATTGCTAACCTAGAATTTTATATCCGTGAAAATATTTCTTTAAAAATGAAAGTAAGATCAGGACATTTCAGAGTAGCAAAAACAGAGCTGCCATCTGCAAAATAGGAGATTCAGGATATATTCTTCATGGGGAAGGAAAATGATCCCAGATGGAAGGGAAGAGAGGCAAAAAGGAATGAGGAACAAAATGGCAAATACATGAGTAAATCTGAATGAGAATTGAGTGCATAAAACAATGTCCTGTGGAGTTTTAAAAAGTCAACAATGAAAATAACACACAATGACAATATATAAGCAGGAAAAGGAATCAATAGAGTTAATGCATTCTACATTCCTTGGGAAAAGGATAGTTACTGATTAATTTTGTGTTTCAGTAAGTATGAATTTTGTAATTTCTAGAGTAAACACTAAGAGAATTGAAAATTTTCAAACTATGAGAAGAAAAAAAAAAAACTGTCCCTACAAAAAAAAAATGGCCAGCCAAAAGAAGGCAGGAAAAGAAAATGAATGAAACATAGAACAGGTGGGATAAACAGCACAAAAGAAGACAACAATTTAATCTGAAATGTCAGTAAATACTTGCAAACAGACTAAAAGCTCCAATTAAAATATTGTCAGGATTTAAAAAATCAACTATATGAAGTTTATAAGAGATATATATCAAACTTAAGTATACAGGAAGGTTAAAAGAAAAAGAATGGAAAAAAATACATACCATGCAAGTGAGAGAAAGCTGGTCAGATAGCCTTACTGTCAGAGAAATAGATATTAAGTCAAAAGCATTATTAAAAAGATAGATTCTTTATAATGATAATATTCATCAGTAAGTTATACCATTGTAAATCTGTGATCACCTAATAACATGGTATCAAATTACATAAAGCAAAAATTAATAGTAGACAAATTCACCATCATATTAGATTTTTAAGTACAAAGTAATTAATAGAGCCAGCAGAAAAAAAATAAGGGAAGTTATCAAAGAGTTAAACAATGTCATTAATACACTTGACCTAACTTCACCCAGTGATTGCAGAATACACATTCTTTCCAAACACACACAAGGCATTTATAAAAAGGAACATATACTGGGCTATAAAGCAAGCATTGATAATTGTTAAAGGATTAAAATCATGTACAACATGTTCTCTGAACACAGTGCAATTAATCTAGAAATCAATAACAAAATGATACCTAGAGACATAGAGTTAAGGAGTTGGTTATGCAAGCCTGAGCTTGAGATAAAAATCTAGGCATTCTATAGCTTATGAATGGAAAAATTTGGAGTTAAACCTGAGTCTCCTTCACATCCATTTTGTGGGATAATACCATGTAAAGCCTTTCCTGTCCATAACATCCTTCTACATTGAAATTTTAAAATATATATAAAATACATTAAATAATATTAAAATGGCCCATGACTAGATTATAGAATAATCAGACAATTCAATAATCTCTCCCCTTAGAGTTAATATTCTTAACACTTTATGATTGTAGGCTGTAATTTCACATTCTCTTGAGCCTTTTTCTTTTACTAAGATTTATTAGTGGAAGCCTATCCAAGATTTAGTTTGGATAACCCAGGGTCAAGTCCTTACACAGGCCTTGAGAGCTATAAAAAAACAGATGCAGAATCTGGAGTCTTGTGAAATATTCCAGACTGGCTTCTTGACTTATAGTGGGCAAAATTGCACATCAGTATTTTAATCAAATAAAGCACTCATTTCCTCTGACATTAAATGCAGTCTGGATTTTCTGTTTCTCAGGTGGATATTTTATATAGTTATGAAGGCTATTTTTGAAGAATTAATTTTCCTCACATTTAAACTTGTTTTCTTGTTAGAGATACAACCTAACCAGCTACCCAGTTCTTCGTGCTATGAAACTCCTTCAGAATATCTGGTTTATTTTACTGAGAGTGACTGCTACATCTAAATCACTTCTCCAAAGTTACCAGGAGAGGACTCTAAGGTCACACCGGCCCCAGATGGTCTTGACAAATGTGAACACTGAGTAAGTCGCTGTTTAAACATTATAAGAAGGTAGGGTTATTCCTGTTTCTAAAGATACTTAAAGTCTGAGGGAAAAAGCTATTGGAGAACAGTTTTCTTAAAAACAGTCTCACAAAAGTAGCATTCAAAGAAACTCTCATGTCGGTAGGCAGAATTGAGAAACCTGCATATCCAGAAACATCTGGGAGATATAACCAGTGTAGCACATTGGTGAGAGAATGGGCTTTAGATTCGTGCTGAAGAATCTTTGGACCTGACTCTTCCAATTATTAGCTGTGTGACATTGTAAAGTTACTTAAAATCTTACATCTTAGTTTCCTCAGTGGTGAAAATGCTGCTTACCACATGGTATTGAAGGTTAAATGGGAGTATGCATAGTAAGCATTGGATATATGTCATCTTAAAGATTGGTTCATTTACTAGAAATTTTGTCCAATTAATAAAATAAAGTAATACATTCTCATAATAAAATTTAAACAATATAGAAATAAAAAAACAAAAACAAAATACCTGGTTCCACTTCCCTCCAACTCCAATTACGGAGACAAGTGGTAACTACCATTAACAATTTGGCTTCCATATGACCTGAATATTTCACTTCTTATTTTTAGGATTCAAAGATACTTAGGTTAGTCAATTGTCCCTCAGCCTTTTCAACTAAGATCAAGTAAAGATACCACTAGAATACATTTTAAAACTTATTTTCATATCTAGCATTAACACTTTTTCTTTCACTTTGTGGTATTAAATATTTCATCCGTATTCAGTGCTTACGCTGAAATCAAAAGGGGGAGGTTGTAGAAAAATCTGTCCCATTTGATCGTTAATGTAGTCAATAGTTGCTTTTTTGACTGCAGTTTTGTTCTTCAAATCTGAACTTAAAATTAACATAATTATACCTAGAGTGTTTTTTGTTTGGCTGAACAACTCCCCTTGGTGTCCTGGAGCGCAGTGCTCGAGAACACCATTCTGTACTAACAATCCACCAGATTTCCTGCTAAGGGATAACCCCTGTCCAATGTGTCTAAATACCACTTGTGGCTACTAGTGTCTGCATGCATATGACTGCAGGTGTGAAAATTGTGTCAGTTCAGAATCCTTTAACTGCATGTAACAGATAATCTAGCAGTAACTTGTCGGGTTTTATTTTACTTAAGTGAAATATTTTACTTTATTTACTTAAGAAGTCACCAGATATAGCAGCTTCATGGTGGTAGCAATGTCCTAGGTTCTGTCTCTTTGCTTCGCTATCCATAATGTAATGGCTTGTTTCTTCTCTTCTGCAAGATGCTTGTTGAAGCTCAAGTATCTAACATGTATTTAAGGCAAGAAGAAAGAGCGAGGTGGGTGCCTGATACCTCCATTTTATAAGAAGAACAAAAGCTTAATCAAAAGTCGCCTGGAAGATTCTGCTTGTGTATCACACTTGGGCCAGAGCTGGGCCATATAGCCACTCCCACCTGCAAAAGAGCTGGGAAGTAAGTCCTATGTTTGGTTTTCCAACCTCTATACTGGAAAACAGCAATGGAAAATGCTGTAACAAATCCACAGCCTCTGACACAAGAGGGAAAATGGAAGATAAGGGGATGGGTCATGACTATGCTGCCTTGTTCTTGATGCTGGTTTGAAGATATGACCCAGGAATAGCATAGCAGTAAGCATGATCCAGAGGTTCTCCATTGAGAAGCGCCATGCCAAAAGGAGGCCTGGGTCCCCAAATGTTACAGCTGTTAGTCACCAGCAACTTTGGTTCACCCATAGCCACTTGCCCAGAGTGCAAATGTGCCCTGAATCTGGGTTGAAGCAGTTCCAGCATCTACCATCTCTTGACTCGGGATTGCTGTTGCTCTTCTCTATAGCTCAGTGCTGGGTCCATTTAACAATTCTAGTACCTCTCTATCCTCAAGGTTTATTTTAGGGAGCCCCTTGTCCTTCCCTGCCCCTGAGCATTGTTCGGGGACACTCTGGCCCACTGAGAAGTTGTCCCAAACCCCAGGGATCCTTGTCCAAATCACTTCACCCCTTCTTAGAATTGTGAATACCCAAGGGTATTAGAAAAGGGTATATAACCTTTTCTATAAGCAGAGAATCTTGGCTTACATTTGCTTAACATATAAAAACAATTCAAATGACTCTTCAAAGAACAAGGACAATCACCCAAAGTAACTCCCTGTATTGCCTACTTGCTTACCAGAGAAGTTGAGTTCAGCTTTTCCCACTTAAAAGAAAAAAAATCTGGCTACACAAAAAATTGGAAAATATGCAGTTATTGCAGTATTAGCAAGTGGCATAATTGATTCTTTGAGATTTCATGCCACACATCTTTAGATCACATCATTCATTCATTTACGTTCATTCCTTCAACCAACTAACATCTGTGATGCCTATTAAGTGCCAGCCCCTGAGCTAAGTGCTGTGAACATAAAGTCAGATAAGGAATGGACCATTACTCGCAGGATCTTAGCATCTAGTGTGTGGGAGAGACATGGAAATCACTTTTGCCTGTTGTTATAAGTGCTAAGGCAAAGGGTAGCCCAGGATTGTGGGGAATCCTGGAGGAGGAGCAGCTAAATTAGTCTGGGGGCCAGGAAACCTTCCTGGAGAGAGGATGCTTGAGCTGAATTTTGGAGTGTGAGTAGAATTTACTGAAGGAATTCCAGGGAGAGGAAAGAGCCTGGGTGATGACATGGAGACCTCAAACAGCCTGGTGCATGGGGAAACAAGAGAACTAGTTCCATTCGGAGGGAAGAGTGTTCGAAGAAAAGACATCCAGGAGGCCAGAGAGGAACAGGAGCCAGATACAGCAAAGTGCTGTTGAACTAGTGAGCTTGAACTCTGGATTGTAGGTTATGAATTCAGGTTACAAGCCTATTCAGTTGTTCCTCACCCATTCCCAAGGGTAAAAAAGTAAACTTCAAGTGTTTCTATTTTGATGAAAGAGGAAAATTAAACATCTATGATAGATTACCTTAAACACATGGTCTCCCTAAAATGGTAATTACAATCATTTTAGAGTAAGAATCCCTTTCTACCAGCCCCTTTGCTTGCATTAACATAAGTAGATTAAGCCCTCTGAGGGATTAAAAATTGTAGGTGAATGTTTTACCCTGGAAATTACAATGAATCACATACTCTCTAGGGCCAAAGTCATTTCCTGAAATAATTTTTCCAGACTATTAGAGTATAATTTATTCCCCTGCAATATAAATTGCACAAAATGGGAACTGAGTTAGTAAACCTCCCTTAGCATCTCAATTACTATGGTTCCAGGAAACAACTTAGGTATGGGAAAGAGGCAGACCAATACCAATATGTGCACATCCATTTCTTTTCTTTAGTTTGGCTTCAAAGTCTTCCAGTGTTTCTCTGGTTTCCTAGAAGACTGGGACTTTGAGAAGCAGATTCCCACAATAAAGTCTTAATGTAATTCAAGAAGTCAGAAAGAGTGAAATTATTTCGATGTTTGTTATTCTAAAGTCTTGTGAAAACATTTTGTCTTTCAGTTTCAAAACTCCTTTATGTGTTTTTAAAATTGTGTTCTGGTACACTCTGAGAGTTTATACTATGAACATTTCAGAAGATCGTCAGTATTGATATGTTTATATCACATCCTGTTGTGTGATGGTTGCTGCAGAAATGATTGATAAGTTTATTTTACTCTAAACTTTACAAAAATATTGATTCATACTACCTTGTATTATATTCAGTTTTCCCATTTATAAAGGCCTTTCCTATACATTGTTTAGTTTTCACAATATCACTATAAAATAGACTCAGTATTTTACAAGCTCGGAACAAAACCAAGAGGTTATGGCACATAGGGCTGGGCACGGTGGCTCACACCTGTAATCCCAGCACTTTTGGGGGTCAAGGTAGAGGATTACTTGAGGTCAGGAGTTCAAGACAAGCCTGGCCAACATGACGAAACCCTGTCTCTACTAAAATTACCAAAATTAGCTAGACATGATGGCACGGGCCTGTAATCCCAGCTACTCAGGAGGCTGAGGCAGGAGAATCGCTTGAACCTAGGAGGTGGAGGTTGTAGTGAGCCGAGATCATGCCACTGCACTCTAGCCTGGGTGACAGAGCAGGATTCTATCTCTAAATAAATAAATAAAGAATAAAAAAGAAGTTATAGCACATAGGTCCCAAACTAGAGTCTTCATTTGCACCATCTAGCAGAGCTTTTCATAAAACAGACCCTTGCATTTTTTTTGTGTGCTTCACTCTCCTGCCCTCTGCTACCCACTCCAAGATTCTGCTTTAACAGTTAAATGGCTGCCCAGATGATGCTGATAGTGAACCTGCTTGGGAACCTCTGGTTAAAGGGATCTTTCTTTCTTTTCTTTCGAGACAGAGTCTCATGTGTCTTTATAGCAGCATGATTTATAATCCTTTGGGTATATACCCAGTAGTGGGATGGCTGGGTCATATGGTAC
>NW_012119265.1:726185-741542 GCF_000951035.1 Colobus angolensis palliatus | reverse complement strand
TAGATTTTCTAGTTGATTTGCGTAGAGGTGTTTATAGTATTCTCTGATGGTAGTTTGTATTTCTGTGGGGTCGGTGGTGATATCCCCTTTATCATTTTTAATTGCGCCTATTTGATTCTTCTCTCTTTTCTTCTTTATTAGTCTTGCTAGCGGTAGTCCTGAGTTCTAGTTTGATTGCACTGTGGTCTGAGAGTTTTCTAAAGCTCTTAAGGAGTAGAATCAGAACTTGAACGAGGCATGCAGACTGCAAGTCAAGGGTGTTTCCCATAGACCACAAGTTAGGTAGGCGCAGTTGATGGGAGTCGAGGGGCAGGGATAGAGGGGTGGATGTTGATGGATGTGAATTAAAATATTATAGCAATTTTCCTTTAAAAACAACTTTTTTAAAAGTGAAGATGGAGTGACAGTCAAGATCAGAAATTTTCAGATTGATAACATTTTATGGGATAATGTTGTTAGTATGGATGTTCATGATGTGAGTGTAATCTTTTTGTTTCTAGGCATGAAAAGCAGGAAAAGCAGAAGAACAAGACAGAGGAAATGGTAGATTCATCCTTTGTGTCTTTCAAGGAGACACGATGAAAAAAAGTCCATGATAAACTGTGAATTTGAAGACAAATCATGAAAAAATAATTACCATGAAACTGTAGTAAATTCCCAGGTGCGTGGGGAAGAGATACTCCATGTTTTAGAAGACGAGTTACACTCAAGTCCCAAGAAGGAAGATCTGAGTGGTAGATGTTTCCATTTTTATATTATTAATGTTGAAACTAAGGCTCAGAGAAGTAAAGGAGCTTGCCTAAGATGATAAATGATAATAAATGATAGAATAAAGAAGAACCCATAAGAAAGAGGAAAATAAACTCCAGGGCACTGTGAAAGAAGGCCTGGCAAATGCAACCTACAATCCATTTTGTGATATTGATGAACTGTAACGTTGATTTACCCTGTTTTTGTCACCAAAGGAAGCCACTGAGCCATGGTTATAAGATTTCTTCTTGGACATTTGAAACTGAGAATTTCCATATTCTTATTTTTCAGAAGTTGATGAATTTCAGCCCTAGGCAGGATTTTTATAAAACAAATTTAGGGGAGAATACATTTTAGATAATTTCTTTGTGCTGCCATTTATCACCTGTTGGTTGAAGATCTGTGTTTTAGGTGATGCTGTTGTAAGTAGTACTGCAAACACTTTCTGCTTTTAAGTGTGTACAGCTCTCAGAATCTGAATTACATGGCATAGTGCTTTTGTAAAGTGTATGTTTTCAATGGTATGAAGTTTATTTCGATGTTTTAAATCATCAATCACCTGTGCATAGATTTTGTTGCTTTTTGCCTTTTCTACATTGTTACAAATATATCCCAGTCACTAGGCCATAGTTGTCTAGGTTTTAGCCAAGGTGTTTCTTTTCTCCATGTCTTTTCCCAGAGACTTTCCAAGCTCTAGGATTCAAAGCAGACCTCTCATACCTCTAAGATCTTACTTAAATCTGATTTGGGCTTCAGGGAAACATTAAAGACACAACCAGTACCTGAAACTTTTAGTCTCAGTGTTCTGATTTATCCTTGGTCACTTCCCCTAGCCTATGAAGGGAATTTCTGATTGAGTTCTACATCTCTGATTTTTAAAATTTTGATTTTAATTCATTTTTCATGAGAAAGCATTTTTGTATTTTAGGAGTATAAACCCAAGAATTCACAATGATATTTTTTCTTATAGGAATGCATGAGATGGTTTGCCTTTCTAAAAGTAAATGTAAAACCTATAAACTATGTGATTATACTTTCCCAAGTTTCTAGGAATCAACCCAAGTGCAATTATTATAAACATATAAGAAATCATGTCTACCATTGAAAATATAAAATTTAACAGAATCTGTAATCAGCAATTTCTTCGTTTTCCTTGTCTTACTGTTCCTTCTCATAATTGTTGACAGACATGCATTGTAAAAAGAATGAAAGTTCAGTATTTGTGGGAAAGAATTTCTGAGGTATTTCTAGTAATTCCCTTGCTCCCTTAATGAGCCAGTATGAGACATTTTTTAATGTGTAGAAGACTTTATTTTGTTAACACTTGCTCTAATCCAGCTTCGTAAAGTGGAAGTTTTCTCTGTCCACTGATGCTATGGGAAATCTGAGAATTCAGGCTCTGTCCATTGCTGTTGGTCCATTCCCCTGAAAACGATCTTTAGTTTTTGGTCTAAAAAACTAAATTTTTTTAGTTTTTTATTTTCTAGAGAAAAATAATGATTTTTATGGCTCCAAAGTGTCTTTTTAAAATAGAGATTTTTTGGATGATATCTTTCAACTCACCTTTTATGTTTTCTGAATAAATAATCCTGTGGATAAATGCCCTTTTATACAGATGTGTGACAAGTAGTTGAATAGACAAAACTTCTAGTTGAAGAAATAATTCTATACTTTTTAAAATTAAGAATTACTTTTTATTTATTTATTTATTTATTTATTTATTTATTTATTTATTTATTTATTTATTTATTTATTTTTGAGACAGAGTCTGGCTCTGTGCCCAGGCTGAAGTGCAATGGCACGATCTCGGCTCACTGCAACCTCGACCTCCCAGGTTTAAGTGATTCTCCTGCCTCAGCCTCCTGAGGAGCTGGGACTACAGACACGCACCACCACACCCAGCTAATTTTTTTTTTTTGTATTTTTAGTAGAGATGGGGTTTCATCATTTTGGCCAGGATGGTTTCGATCTCTTGAACTTGTGATCCACCCACCTCAGCCTCCCAAAGTGCTGGGATTATAGGCGTGAGCCACTACACCTGGCCCAAGAATGACTTTTTAAGTGAAAATCCACAGATTCTTGTTTTATATTTTTGGATTTTCAAATCTTGATATCCTTTCAAGAAAGGCATAGTCTTTATAAATAATATTCAAAAAAGTATTAACATAAATACTATGTATGTTCATGTAATTTCAGAGCTTCACTATGTATACCCATATATGTATATGTGTATATATGTGTGCCTGTGTGTGCATATGTTTCTGGTACAAATTGATTTAATAAACTATTTGAAGAAAAAACTATCCCTGATTACCTAACTCATATTTTATCATATGAAATTTAGCACATGGTATAGTTTGTTTTATTCCGTGTTTCTGAATTGTTTTAGTTGTCATTAGTGCTCTCTGTTACCAAAAAAATAGTTGTAAATATTTGTAACATTAGGAATCTTGTTTCACCTTTGGTTTAATAGTCTAAAATTCTTTGATCCTGAATACAAAGAGAAGTCCCAGAACATTTAGGAAGATTGATGGAAAGGTAATTAGAACCCAGGACTACATTCTATCTACACATCCACCTAGTAAGCTAGAGGCTGACTGCTGAAACTGCAGGTAGAGGTGACTGTTTTAAGAGGACCTGTGCTTGCTTATGCAGACCTCCACTCCACAAATATACTATATCTAAGAAAGGATTTTTTTACCTGGGATCCGTAATACACGTAGGTGAAGTGGAGTGTACATGAACATTGTATGCATTCTTCTGGGGGTTAGACCCATTTTTCTTTTTTCGGCGACGGTGGGGGGGATTGGAGGGGGATGGAGTCTTGCTCTGTCACCCAGGCTGGAGTGCAATGGCATAATCTTGGCTCAGTGGAACATCTGCCTCCCAGATTCAAGTGATTCTCCTTCCCAGACTCACCAGCAGCTGGGATTACAGGCACACAACACCCCACCCCACTAATTTTTTGTATTTTTAGTAGAGATGGGGTTTCACCATGTTGGCCAGGCTGGTCTTGAACTCCTGACCTCAAGTGATCTGCCCGCCTTGGCCTCCCAAGCGCCTAGGCCCTAGACTCATAGCTTTCTTTAGGTTGTCAAAGAGTTTCATGACTCCAAAAAAGGCAAAAAACTATTAAAGCTTACAAGATAACTGTATCCAATGAACTATTTATTTCAGTTTTTCTAAATATCACTTAATAGCCTGAAACATAAATTTATCATGATTCTCTTCTCTGCCTCTTAAAACCCAGAGGCCAGTCAACAAATTAAAGAAACTTTATTGACATGAATGGTACAGGCATATGACTAAAGCAGGGAAAGTACAATACGGTTTCATTTTATGAGAGTGACGTATTCCTGAAGACTTGGCAATATTCGAAACTTGCATATTTCATGTTTAATTGCTCCCATAGAACCGACAAAGATGTTTACTAGCAAAACTGGCCAAGACATACGCCAACAGCATAAACACAGTTGTTAATTCACTCATCCGTCCTCCAACTTAAAATCATAATTCTTCAAGATAAAAAATTATATTTACATCATTTCTAATTTTGTGCTGAAAGTGAAACTTTACTGATATTTTTAGTTCAGCCTTTTCAAGTGAATTAAAGTTTTCCACAGAACACTGAGCCAAAATGAAAATTAAACACACACATACACACACTACTGGGTATATATCCAAAGGAGATGAAATCACTATGGTGAAGAGATATCTGTACTCCCATATTTATTTTAGCCCTATTCACAATATGCAAGATACAGAATCAATCTAAATGCCCAGCAATGAATAAGTGGAGAAAGAAGATACGGTAAATATACACAATGAAATACTCTTCAGCCATAAAAATAGGATGAAATCCTGACATTTGTGACATGGATGAACCTGGAGGACATAATGTTAAATGAAATAAGCCTGTCTGGGTGCAGCGGCTCACACCTGTAATCTCAGCACTTTGGGAAGCTGAGGCAGGTGGATCACTTGAGGTCAGGAGTTCCTGACAACCCCGGCCAACACGGTGAAACCCTGCCTCTACTAAAAATACAAAAATTAGCCAGTCGTCATGGTGCGCATCTATAATCCCAGCTACTGGGGAGGCTGAGGCACAAGAATCGCTTGAACCTGGTGGAGGTTGCAGTAAGCCAAGATCGCGCCACTGCACTCCAGACTGGGTAACAGAGTGAGACTCTGTTTCAAAAATAAATAAATAGATAAAATAAGCCAGGTCCAGAAAGACAAATATTGCTTGGTCTCACTCACATGTGGGAGCCAAACAAGCTGATTTCATAGAAGTAGAGAGTATAATGGTAGTTACCAGAGACTAGGGTGGCTAGAGGGGTAGGTTATAGGAAGATGTTGGTCAAAGGATTCGTAATTACAGTTAGATAGGAGGAATAAATTTCAAGAGATCTATTGCACAGCAAGGTGACTGTAGTTGATGGTATATTGTATTATTGAAAAATGTAAACAGAGTAGACGTTATGTGCTCTCATTAGAAAAGTGATAGCTATGTGAGTTAATGTATTTTTAAACTAGCTAGAGTTGTTAACCATTCTACAATGTATAAATAATTCAAAACATCATGTATACAATAAAAGCATACAATGTTATCTGTCAGTTTTTTAAAATGGCTGTCCTGATCCAACAGATGAGGCCAAAATAAGAGTGGTACCAGCATAGTAATATATGTAGTTCACCTTGGGATGGGTTTAGAGGGGATCATTCTGAGACTTGGGCTGTGCAGTGTAAACATACACAACTCACATTCCAAAAACTTTTTGAGTGATCAAATAATGCATGAGTGAACTATACTGTATTGGTTATTCAGCCACTCCTTTCTGAACTTTTTTTTTTTAGGTTAAAGAGTTTATAGTCTTTTGGAAAAGAAGCATGAGCTCAGTCTTCAAAGGGCAGAAGTTTTATTTTCATCATTTACACCCCTGGTAACAAGAACCAGCTGCTAGGAAATAGGTCCCAGTTACACATGAAACTCCAATCTGCTGGAGTTTCAACCTCAATTTATCAACCTCAAATATTAATAGATCTTTAATGAAAAGCTTTTCGTTTTTGGCAGAAATTTGGTGATGAATTTCTCCTCTAGAATTCAGTTTTGAGATAAGCCAAATTCACCAAAATTAGGCCTTCTTTACTCTGCTTGTGGCCCTTGCTCGACCTGTAGTTTTGGACATTAATCATTTCAAAGTAGCATCTTTTGATCACACAGGCACTACAAGATGCTTTTTTCACCTCTGGTCAAAAATTTTTTGAGCCTTTTTTATTACTACATGAGCCAGAAAACTCAGCCCAAGCTAAGTTGGCTAATTCTAGGCACCAACTTCTAGGTTATTGTGCCTAGTTGTTTGATCAAACACCACTCTAGATGTTGCTGTGAAGGTATTTTTTTTAGATGTAACTAACATTTAAATCAGTAGATACTAAGTAAAGCAGATTAGCCACTATAATGTGAGTGGGTCTCATATAATTAAAGGCCTTAAGAAAAAAGACTGAGGTCCTTCAAGGAAGTTCTGACTCCAGTCTGGCTTGGGACTCAAGACTGCATCAATTCCTGATGGAATTTCTAACAGATTTCAGACTGAGTCACATGAATATCTTTTTTTTTTTTTTGAGATAGAGTCTCACACTGTCACCTGGGCTGGAGTGTAGTGGCACGATGTTGGCTCACTGCAACCTCTGCCTCCTGGGTTCACGTGATTCTGCTGCCTCAGCCTCCTGAGTAACTGGGATTACAGGTGCACACCACCACACCCAGCTAATTTTCTTTTTCTTTCTTTTTTTTTTTTTTGGAGATGGAGTCTTGCTCTGTCACCAGGCTGGAGTTCAATGGCGTGATCTCGGCTCACTGCAACCTCCGCCTCCTGGGTTTAAGCGATTCCCCTGCCTCAGCCTCCCAAGCAGCTGGGACTACAGGCACATGCCACCATGCCTAGCTAATTTCTTGTATTTTAGTAGAGATGGGGTTTCACCATGTTGGCCAGGATGGTCTCGATCTCCTGACCTCATGATCTACTCACCTCAGCCTCCCAAAGTGCTGGGATTACAGATGTGAGCCACCGCGCCCAGACAAAAAAAATCTTTATTTTACATATATAAATATTACATGTAAGTATATTCATATATAAAGATATTTTAAGGGATATATTATATATTTTTATTTAAGGAGTGAATACGCACACACAAATCATATTGGTTCTGTTTCTCTGGAGAATCTGACTGATACAACTCCAATCAGCCTTATTAGTGGAATGGGATTATTCATACCTGCTGGGAGCAAATTAGATCAATGATTCTAAACCAATGAGCCTGTGGAAGTGTATCAGGCACTGCTAATGGGGAGAAGGAAAGTGCTGACAGCTGATGCTCTGTCCCCCTTCCTGAGCTTCAACCAGAGTGATTTGACTTCTGTTTATTTCATATACTGGAGGGTGGTATATAAACAGTACTTAGAGAAATTCCAGTGCTAAAAATAAAACTTACAGATTTATGGTTAAGATAGACCAATTTCTCAAAGTTTAAATATGTATGGTATCTGCATGAAATTTTTCACAAAATAATTTTTCATTGATGATGAGATCATATCTCAAAATGGTCCAAATATATATTTTGTAGCCAATAAGATATTCCTGTGATAAGGATTTTTTCAGGACATATTCCATCCCAGTAGCTTGATGTTACCCAGCTCTATAGTTTTATAAATATGTAGGAAAATATAATTTACTTTGTTTCCCAAATGCAAGTCCATCTTCTCAAGTGGCCTTTAATTATGGCAGTAATCTCTAAAATCACGAAAGGCAGGGAAATGTGTATTTGATGTCATGTTCCTGATTTGTTTTTATAAGATTCATGAAAAGACTAAACCAAGATATAGACACAGGATCAGGGACTAGATGGACTCTCTTTTGGCTGTTATAACAGGAACTATAACAGGAACTATAGCAGGAAGGAAGAAAAACATGACTCGGGTTCATAAAATTCTGAAGTATTGGTGACAGGTGTGAAGTGGAGTAAAAGCCTGTGGTGTTGTGGGCTGAGGTACTGATAGCATTGGGGTAGCCGAACTCAGTGGTGGACCTAAAGGAATTTGATCTAGCAGCTAGAACTAGCAGGTTCTGTCAGAATCTTCATCACCATTTAGAGGCACTGTTTGGTTAGGATTAATATGAGAGATTGCACGCTGTAATGGAAATGGCCTTCCACAAATGGCTGATAAACTGGGCCCCTACCGTCCAATATTGCCTGGCTCAGGAGATCATGAAGTTTTGAATATTTCTCTGAGCTAAAGGTCTCCGGGTTGGCTTTGTTATAGATGGGGACAGGGATTTGGTGGACAAATAGGGATCTGAGCAGAGGCTTAAGATGCAAATCTGACCATGTCACTCTTCAAAATTTCCCTTCCCACTATAAGATAGTCTAGGCCAGTGTTCTTCAGACCGTAGTGTGCACAAAAATCACTTTTGAAAACATCAGTTGCTGGACCCTACCTCCCAAGTTTCTGATCAGTAGGTCTAGGATAAGGCATGAGAATGTGCATGTCCAAGTTCCCAGGTGATGTTGATACTGTTGGTCCATGGGCCACACTTTTAGGACTACCGGTCTAGGCACTTTACCATCACACAAATGGATCTTTTCTGTTCATTTCATGCCAACCTCTTTACTCTATATTTCCTACCTCCTGTCCTGCATGTTATGATTCAGTAATGTGGAACTGCTTATAGTGCACTTGCAGTCACTATGCTGTTTCTTGCCACCCCGCCTATTCCATTTATTTTACTAATTCTGATGTAACTTTAAAGACTTGGTTTGCATTGTTGCCCAGTACTCTCTTGTTTAATTGTCTCATTCCCCACTCCTCATCTGGGTCAGTTAGCCCTCCTCTAATACCAAGATACTGCTCCGAACATATTTCTACATTGCACTTACGATGATGCACTGGAGTGATCTGTTTATGTGGCTATTCCTTCTATGACACTGTGAATTCCTTGACACCAGGAGCAAATCTTACTCTTTGCATGTACACTGGAGGTGCTTGCAAAATTGGGCGACAAGGGTAGAGGGGAGCAGGAGACAGGAAGAGAGTGAACCTTGTGCCCCTGATTACTGAGGCCATCTCTGATACACAGGGAATGTGTGGCTCTGGCTTAGAGTAGAGCTTCAGGTGGGCATCTGTAATTAAAAGAATGCTTTTAATTCTATCTGTTCAAGATTTTGTAATAAATCTACAGAATTTCAGAGCAAATCAAATAAACAACACACTAGGGTTATATAGCAGTCAACTTCCTATTTCTTTCAGCTATGATCATTTCTTTAGCATGCAGACCTATAATGAGGGCTGCATATGAGTATTGTCATAATCTCTGCCAAGCTTCACCTTTAGCTTCCCCTCTGTTGAACAAGGTATACACTTATTAAAATTTAGGGCAATTTTAATAATTTACAATGGGATGAAATGGTTATTATTGCCTTAGCATATGCAGTTCACAAGGACAATTAATTGCACAGTAAAATTTGCAAAGGAGTCTTTGATTCATAGACTACTTGAAATCATCAGTGTTTCCTAGGCTTTTCGGTTTTCTTATTCCTTCTGTCTGTCCTCATTTTTTATTTTCCATGCATGACTCCTTTTAGGATAAAACATTTTAGCCAGGAAAGAGCACAAAGATAATTCAGTCCTGATGCACAGAATAAATGATTTGTTTGGTCACAGAGCTAGTCTATAACAGAGGACTAGACTCCAGGACCCTGTCCTGAACACTGCACCATGCTACCTTTTACCATCTGTTTAAGAAGCCCCACTTTGTATCATCAATTCTACTGTTCCTGAAGCAGAACGGTTAACAAGACAAACTCAGTAATTTATGCCCTAAAGTAGGAGAGAGTTAAAGTTGAAGAGTAAAATCCACATTGCAAAGAACCGTACAGTCTATTAATACTAATAATATAATCATAGATAACATTTGTTGAGGATTTGCTATGTTGCAGGAACCACACTAGGTGCTTTACATGGACTGTCTCATTTGATCCTCACAACCACTCTATGAACGGGTCTGTTATCCCCAGCGTACAGATTAGAAACAGGCTTGAAGGCTAAGTAATGTGCCCTCAATCCACACTGGTAAAACCAAAATTAAAGCAGAGGCGGTCTGTCTCCAGAGCTCATGCTCTTTTAACTAGTACACTAATGGAGTGAAAGCATGAAGACATTCAATCTGGTTGCAATAGTGACTGAAGGAAAACAGTTGCTACAAAACGCAAATAGTGAGACAAGGCATCTGTAGGCACCTTCTGCCTTACCTCACATTTGTAAAACTAAATATACTGTAAGGGACTGGTAGCTATATGATTTAGGTTCTTCTCTTAGTAATTTGTAAACAAATTATGTTAACTTAGGTTTGGAAGGAGCCACATTGTTTATTTAATCCAGCTTTACTAGATGAACAAATCCTCCCCTCTTCAAAATCCCTGATGCAGAGTGATGAAGTTTCTTCTTGAAAACAGCCAGTGAATAGAGGATTTGCCTTTTGAGACAGTCTACTCATTGGTTTCTGGTTCTTTTTCATCTGATATTAGAGCCCACTTTACCTGCCCCTTTTCCCTAGGTCCTGACACTATCCCCTGAAGGGGAGTGTATTCGTCTGTTCTTATGCTGCTAATAAAGACGTACCAGAGACTGGGTAATTTATAAAGGAAAGAGGTTTAATGGACTCACAGTTCCACATGGCTGGGGAGGCCTCACAATCATGACTGAAGATGAATGAGGAGCAAAGTCACATCTTACAAGGCAGCTGGCAAGGGGTCTTACGAAGGGGAACTCCCATGTATAAAACCATCAGATCTCGTGAGACTTATTCACCACCACGAGAATAGTATGGGGAAGTCCACCCCCATGATTCAATTATCTTTACCTGGCCCTGCCCTTGACACGTGGGGATTATTACAATTCAAGGTGAGATTCGGGTGGGGACACAGCCAAACCTTGTCAGGGAGGGAGTACGTCCACTGTCTCTGCTTGGAGGTAGCTGGAAAGGCTGGGAAGATTATGTCCCCCAAACCCCCAGACTTTCCTCATCAGGTTACACATCCCCAGAACATTTTTCAACCCTCCTGTTTTCCAGATCTCCCACCATTTGTTTTTATTTATTTCTATTTGAAACGATCATAAAACAGCACTCCCACCATTTAGTCACTTCTTCCAGGATATAGTCTAGTTGTTTCTACAGTCTTCTCCAGAATCTAACATTTTATCTCCTCATTGCTGAATGATATTAGACTTATTATTTCCTGTGTATAATAGGGCATAATACTCCTATTAATACCAACTAAAGCCAAGATAGCTAAAAAGCAACCATACTTTTCCCCAACTAATTTTGCACTTGTAACTAACTATATACTCAGATCTATTGAATCAGAATTGCTTTACAACCCAGAATTTTCTATCCTAAGGCTAAATGTACAACTTTACAGTTAATATTGTTTAAATTATTATTTTTATCATTTATATATAATATTCTAGCTTGTCAGGATCATTTTGAATCTTTGGTGTGTTATCAATTATACATAATTTGTTGGTACAATATTTCTTCCATATTATTAATAGAAAATACTGCATCTTACAGGGCCTATTACAGAGACTGGTGGTACACTGTTAAGTGAACTTTTCTCAGAATCGGTAATCAATACTCTTTCAATGTATTATTCAACCAGTTGCAATGCCAGCTAAGCAGTAAGAAAAGTTAGCTCTCATCATTTTATCCATAAAAGTACCACAAGAAACTATGTCAAATGTTTTATAAAAAGCAAGACACAGCATATGTAAGATATTCTATTAGTTTATGCATTGTTTTAAAATACGGTTACAAATGACTTTTTTATTTTTTTATTTTTTTGAGGCAGAGTCTTGCTCTGTCGCCCGGGCTGGAGTGCAGTGGCCGGATCTCAGCTCACTGCAAGCTCCGCCTCCCGGATTTACACCATTCTCCTGCCTCAGCCTCCCGAGTAGCTGGGACTACAGGCGCCCGCCACCTCGCCCGGCTAGTTTTTGTATTTTTAGTAGAGACGAGGTTTCACCATGTTAGCCAGGATGGTCTCGATCTCCTGACCTCGTGATCTGACAGTCTCAGCCTCCCGAAGTGCTGGGATTACAGGCTTGAGCCACCGCGCCCGGCCACAAATGACTATTTTTTAAAATAATCAAGTTTTCAGTTTTCAGAACTATGGTGAGTTCTTAGTCCATGCTGGTTCCCATTGATTTCTAAATCCTCTTAAGGGGAATGGGCATTATCTCACACTACTAGACTGGTCCTCAAAATAGGTAGGTAAAAGAAGAAGGGCTTAGAAAGATTAAAAACTACAGCCTACAACTCTTAGAGAGATATAACCTGCAGGTCTATTTTTCAGGTGTGGAAACTAAAATTCAAAGAGTTGAATTGACTTTGCTAAAGTCACCCAGCAAATGGATAACCGAGGATTCATATCTAGCTCTTCTGTCCCCAAGTTCATTTTTCACATTAACCTGCACATTGTCTTGATCTCAGTCCTCTACATTCAATTCCTGTGATGAGCTTCTGCTCTCTTAGGGTCATGAGCAAATCTCAAAATGGGGTAAATGCAGCCACAGACAGAAAAATGGAGCATCTTTATAAAGCATCACCTTTTATCTGAAGACAGATAGCATTCTTTTTTATTGACATAAAACACAAGGCTATCTTGGAGAGTAATGTAAAATTCACATTAAAGATGAAACACTAAATTTTAAAGCAATCTTATGCATGTTTTGACCCTTGCTGGATTATACTATCAAGTCCTCAAGGCCTGTGGCAGAGCTAGCTATAGTAGTGGTGGCTCTGGTGTTTGAGGCAAGGGCACGCCCAGGGTGCCCAGAGCTGAGGTCTGGAGTGCATCCACACATGAAGCAGCTGCAGCTCCAGGGTCTGGGGCACATGCGGGGTTGGAAGGAAATAGGAAGTACAGCTACAGCTCTTTCTCTTGGGAGGCTTCTGCAGCAGGGTAGCGTTGGTTATCTTTGTGGTGAAATATGCCAGTGTCCTCTGGAGAACAGAGGACTGTGGTGACACCCACCATGTGACTGACACTGGCAGTCCCCACCCTTCTTCTTTGTTCTTAGGCATCTCCAGATGTCTTGGATAGGCTGATCTCCCCAGTGATACTTTCTTTGGGGTTATTCTTTTCCGTTGTGCTCTACTGCATTCTGCAGATTCTTAATTGGACCCTTAAGTCCTCTCAAAGCTATTTTCATTTATGGATATCTGCCTATTTGTGGTTTTTGTGGGGAGATAGAGGTTGGCATCTCCTACTCTATCATCTGGCTGACATCACTCTCCTGTGCCATTTTGAACAAAACTAACTTTGTACATTAACATTTATTCAAGATTGAACACATTTATTGAGCACCTACTTTGTGTCAGGCATAGTACTAAGCTCTTGGATTACCATGGTAATTAAGACAGACACAGTTTTTGCTCTTACTGAACTAACATTCTAGAAAGACAAAAACAAAACAAAAAACAACCAAAATGACAAAAAAAACTGCAGGGTGTAATCAGTGCTATGAAGGCAATAATGGACCTGAGATAAACAATAAAGTTTGGGAGAGGTCAGATGACAGAATGAAAATACTTTAGTTCACATGGTTTGATGTTGGCTTTACTGAGAGACATTTCATATGAAAATCAAAGAATGACTAGATAGGTGAAAGGTGTGCGAGTACACTCCACAAAAGAGAAGTAGCAGATATAGAAACCTTGAGGCAGGAAAGAACTTTGAGGGTTGAGGCAATGAGAGAAGCCCAGTGTCATTGAAAAAAGGTGAATGAGTGAGTGGCAATGGCATCAGGTGAGGTTGATGAGGTGGACAGGACTGGATTGCACAGGGCCTTAGGAGTCATGGAAAAGCAGCTTAGATGTTATTCTAAGGACAATGAAAATCCATTAAAGGTTGTTAAGCAGGGAAGTGGCAAGATCTGATTTACTGTCAAAGAAGGACACTGTCACCTTGGTGAAGAAAAGAGTTCCATGAAGGAACAAGGATAGAAGCAGAGGCCATTGGGAAGTTACTACAATTTTGTAGGTGAGAAATGATGGGTGTTTAGGCCAGGTTGGTAGATAAGGCAGACAAAAATGGACGGATTGGGATAAGTGCTGGTGGGGTGAACATGGAGGTTGAGGGAAAGAGAGGATGAAGCTTGACTAAACTTTTTGACTTAAGTGTAATTGCATGTGGGGATTGGGAAGTTGTTTGTGGTAGAAATTAATTCTGTTTTGAACATGTTAGGTTTGAAATATTTGTAATCTATTCAAATAAAGATATCAGATTGCCAGATGCCAAGCTTACTAGTGTAGAGCTCAGAGGAAAGTGTCCCAATCAGAAATATCATTTTGGGAGTCATTAGTATAATACAGTATCATGAGCAGTATTTAAAACTCTGGGCATAGATGAGATTATGTAGAAAAGAATTCAAAGAGAAAGAGAAGTGTATCTCTGGAAGAAATCTCTGAGAAACACTGACATTTAGGGATTGGGTTGGGATGAGGAATCTTGCAAGGAGCCCAAGAAAAAATGAACCTGAGAGGCGTGAGAAAAACCAACAAGCTCCCAAGAAAGAACAACATTAAGTACTCAAAATTAGGACAAGTAACTTAATCTTTCTGTGCCTCCATTTCCTCATCTCTAGAAATAGAACAGTTTATTAGTTTTTTATTGCTGCTGTAACAAATTACCACAAACTTAGTGGCTTTAAGCAAAAAAAAAAAAAAAAAAAAAAAAAAAAAAAAAAAATAATGCCTGATCTTACATTTCTATAGCTCAGAAGTTGTAATTAGGCCTTTCTTACTGGGCTAACATCAATGTGTCAGCAAGCCCATCTTCAAAGCTGGCAATGGAGGGCTGAGACATAATATTACTCCATTGTAACATGTTGCTTCTATTGTCACATCTCCTTTGGACTCTGACTCCTCTTTTACTTTTAAGGTTACTTTTATGGTTACATGGAGCTCACCTGGATAACCCAGGATACTCTCCCTTTCCCAATATTAGCTTATTTGCAACCTTAATTCCACCTGCAGCTTAATTCTCCTTTGTGGTGTCATATAACATGGTCACAGGTTTTGGAGATTAGGACATGGGCCTCTTTGGGGGCTATTATTCTGCCTACCACAGATCATAATAATATACACCTCATAGGATTGTTATGAGAATAAAATGAGTCAATACACAAAGTAATTTTGCTTGGCATGCAGCAAACAGTCAATAAACATTGGCTAGTATTTTTACTCTGCTTTGTTTCTACCTCAACCACTAGGCAGCGAGTTTCTCAGACAAATGTGTTATCTTCATCTTTGAGAGCTGGGGCTTGGCAGATGTGATAAAGAATGTGAAAACTTATACAGCCAGTGAATTTTGCTCGAATTAACTCTCACATGTTAAAACCAGAGGATGTAAAATTAGGTAGCCTGACTCTGGGCTTCTACTTAAGGAAAAGACCAAACACTCTTCCTTCCTTTCTCTCTCTCATTCTCCCTCCCTTTCCCTTCCCTCCCCTCCCCTCCCCTCCCCTCCCCTCACCTTTCCTCCTTT
>NW_012119265.1:712762-725275 GCF_000951035.1 Colobus angolensis palliatus | reverse complement strand
CATGTTAGCCAGGATGGTCTCGATCTCCTGACCTTGTGATCCGCCCGTCTCGGCCTCCCAAAGTGCTGGGATTACAGGCTTGAGCCACCACGCCCGGCCCATGCTTTTGTTTATATTGTTTTCTCCACCTAGAATGTCTTCACTCTCTCACTCTGTGAAATCCCAAGCACTCATTCTTTTCGGCCCCATTTCCAACACAACTTTTCCCAGAAGCCCTTTGACCCTGGCAACAATGTTTTCTCTCTTCCTCCTTCTCTTCCTTAACATTTATTTCCCTTTTGATTTCTTGCAGATGTACTTTGTGTTGTAAAGGGGTTTGCACATGCTGTTTCCCTCCACGAGCCTATACGTTTGTTCAGGGCAGTGACTGCATTTTATTGCAGCTGCACAGGCTCTAGTTTCCGTGTTTGCCTCCTAGCTCTGCCACTTTCAAGCTCTGTGGCTGTGGACAAGCTACTTGATCTACGTTTCAGTACTCTTTTCTGCAAAATGGGATTAATAGTGTTACCTAATCAATCGGGTTATGGCGAGGATTTAGTGAATAAAATGCAAGGGCTAGCACATAGTAAGCACGCAAGAGCATTTGTTGAAATGTGCACATCTGGATGACTGACAATTTGCTACTACTGTTTATTGTGGGGAGAACAGAGATCTAAATGTTAAATAACTCTCCCCAAATCAAGAAAGAACTAGGTTTATAAGTTACGTCATTTCAACGTCACTTGCACGTCACTTCCCAAATACCTCTCACTTACGTGTTGGAAGAAATTTATTTGTTTCATTTAAGCGTGTTTGGGCCAGGAGTGGTGGCTCATGCCTGTAATCCCAGTACTTTGAGAGGCCAAGGCGGGCAGATCACAAGGTCAGGAGTTCAAGACCAGCCTGGCCAACATGGTGAAACCCCGTTTCTACTAAAAATACAAAAATTAGCTGGGCACCTGTAATCCCACTTACTTGGGAGGCTGAGGCAGGAGAATTGCTTGAACCTGGGAGGCGGAGGTTGCAGTGAGCTGAGATCGCACCACTGCACTCCAGCCTGGGTGACAGAGCAAGAGAAAAAGGAGGAAAGGTGAGGGGAGGGGAGGGGAGGGGAGGGAAGGGAAAGGGAGGGAGAATGAGAGAGAGAAAGGAAGGAAGAGTGTTTGGTTTTTTCCTTAAGTAGAAGCCCAGAGTCAGGCTACCTAATTTTACATCCTCTGGTTTTAACATGTGAGAGTTAATTTGAGCAAAATTCACTGCCTGTATAAGTTTTCACATTCTTTATCACATCTGCCAAGCCCCAATTCTCAGTTGTAAACTCCTTGACCCTAAACCTATGAGCTGCTTGTTAGCCAGGTAGCCATTTCTCTCAAATAAAGAAGAAATGTCCATAGTACCTGGAGGCCCTAAGTTATTCCAGAATGATCCATGACATTATTCTCAGTTACCTTGCTCTCTTGCTTTGATTTGGGTCTTGCTAGGGGACTGGAATGTAAATCTCCTAAGTGACTTAGGTTGATACAAATATCTGTTATAAGATTTAAGGGAAAAATAAAATTATCCCAAGGATGTAGCTGACTGGGAGTTGTCAGAGGTACATCGGGACTTCAAGGTTTTGTTCAACTGTCGTCCTCTTGGGACAGAAACGAAAATGTCAGTAGTTTGAGAGTCCCTTTTTGCTTTAGGATAATCACAAATTGCAATCTCGTGGTGACATCAATTGTAGAAGTAGGCAGAGAAATGCTGGTTGCTTAAGAAGAGGTGAGATACTTGCAAACCCTGTTTGAACTCTGCACTCATCTGTTTTAAAGCAGGAAAATGATCACATCATTCTCTGGCTCAAAAATTTCAAATGGCTCTCCATTGTCAGCAGGACCAAGCTAGACTTTTTAGCCTAGTCAATAAGGTCCGCCACAAATCAGCCTCAATTTACTATCATGGCTTTATGACTGCCCCAACCTTGCCAGCAGCCACACTACCCTTTTCATCATTCTCTAAACAAATATGCGTATCCTGTAGTCTTGCTAAGGCAATGTTAAGATGTAATTTTAAGGTGTGTATGGGGGGTTGGCAATAATACACTTCTAATCTCATGGGGTAGATAATAATAGTTACTATATACCAAATATTGTGCAAAAAAAAATCTTACACACATCAACTCGTTTTAACCTAATCATAATCACTTTTACTAATTTTACTTATAAAGAAATTCAGGTGTTGAGAAAACTGCCCAACGTCATACAGTTAGAAAATGAAAATGGTGTAGCCAGTATTACAACACAGACAATCTGGCTTCTTGAGCACTGTGACACTGTGGAAAGACCGTACTCTGGAGACAGATTGTTCTGCTGACATTTGAGCCTCCAGAAACTTTTACTGCCTCTGCTGGCTTCTGCCAGCGTTGCAAGACTTTGCTGGTTAAATTTGAGCCTTGCAAAAGAGAAAATGGACAAAATCTCCCTTAGAGCCAGTGTGCTCCTTACAGCCACAGTGTGCATTGTAATTTGATAATTTTCTGTTTTTGTCTAAAAAGGGCCAAACAAAGCTGGGAGTTGCTCTGTATCATCTCTCTTGCCGAGAACTCTTACTGAGTTAATAAGAGAAATGTTTATGCGAGTTGTATAATTTAAGCTTTCCATGAGACTGCACTGAGTTAATGGATAACAGCTGTGGGTAGTAGTAAAAACAACTTGGCCATACCTGAAGTGCCTTCGTAGTTGGAGAGACTGCCCTGCAGTAGTTCTCTATGTTGGCTGCACAAATCACAAGTAGAGATTTTGAGTAAGACCTCGTGACTGGGCCTCTCCCTAGACCAGTTAAATTGTATTCTGGTGTGTATGTAAGAGGGGGTGGGTGGGCAGGCACTGGTAGTTTTTGAAAGCACCCTAGGTGATACTAATATGCAGTTAGGGTTAGAACCACTAGGCTAGAGAAGAAAGGGCTGTGCTTACGTATTTGTTTATGGTGATCTGCAATCCTTTATAGTAATCCCAATCACAAATTAAGCTGAAACCTGAACAATACAGGTCTTTTTTTTAACTATCCGAAATATATTCTTAACGTGCAGAATGGCAGGACTCTGAATGCATACATGAGCTGCTGAAACACAAGACAGGTTAGATACGGGCTGTCCCTTGGAATCTTGTTTTTCAAAGTGTGGTCCAAAGATTTGCATTATCAGCTTCAGCTGGGAGCTGGTGACAGTGCAGAATTTCAGGCCCTCCCGCTCCGTCTACTGAAACAGAGTTTATATTTTAAGAAGATCTATACATTCAAGTGTGCGAAGCACTGCCTTGGAGATCATCTCTTTCAGCACCCTCATTTTATAAATGGGAGAAGAAGAAACAAGATACGAGTGAGATTAAGGAACTCCCACCGAGACTGCACTAGAATACGGGGATCCTAGAGACCATGTCTGCTGATGCCAGGGCCTGGGACCTTTCCATTCCATTGCACTGATAGGTCATCAAAATAAACGATGGTGAGTGTCTTTCCCTGAGTGAATTAAGATTATCTGTCTTTCGCATCAAGATTTTTCCAGGCTATGGGATGAAAAACGGAGCTTTAAATCATCAACTCATGTTTGATAAAAGGGGAAAAGACTCCTACCATAAAATGTACACATTTAAAGTAGAATTGATATATAAAATTTAAATTCACCTTGCCATAAAAGAGAAAAATATAGAACTACTGTAAAAACTTTTTTTTTTCTTGAAACAGAGTCTTGCTTTGTTGTCAGGCTGGAGTGCAATGGCACGATCTTGGCTCATTCCAACTCCAGGGTTCAAGCGATTCTCCTGCCTCAGCCTCCCGAGTAGTTGGGACTACAGGCGCCCACCACCATGCCCAGCTAATTTTTTGTATTTTAGTAGAGACGGAGTTTCACCATGTTGGCCAGGATGGTCTTGATCTCCTGACCTCGTGATCCGCCCCCCTTGGCCTCCTAAAGTGCTGGGATTATGGGCATGAGCCGCTGCACCCAGCCATGAAAATATTTTTAAAAGAAAGAAAAATGGTGCTTTAAATATGAAGCTATACAATAGGATTATTTTCTTTGAACTGTAGTGAATAAAAACAAATTTTATGTAACAAAGATTAAGTGTCATTCCAATGAAAGTTTCCATTTCATATGTATTAGAAGTTATTTGTTGGTAGAAATTTTTACCAGGGTACAAATTTTTGATGTGAAAAGATGTCATTGTTTATATCTCTCCGTAACTGAAATTATTTTACTCTCAAGCACTAAATTCTGCCAGTGGTGCTGGAAGACTTACTACTATGATCACTTGATGAACAATCTCTTTTGGACTAAATACTAAGGTAAACACGAGGGTTCACCTCCTTGTTGAGGGGTGAAGGTGAGGATAGTGAGGGTGCTTCCGTAGTGTTTCGCACTGGGGCAAGGCACAGCTGCCACATAATGTCCCGTGTACTAGCTGAGTGGCATTTGTCTGGTCCCTAACACTACACTAGAACTGGTGTCTGTTGCCCATGTCTGCAGCTTAGCCTGCTGCTCTTAAGTCCATGTGACCTGCATCCACTTTGTCTCAACTGTCTTTCTGGCTCTGGAATCTACCAAAATGACTTAGGGGTTCTTCCATTGTTTCCGTGGCTTCATGCCTGGCTGGCCCAGAGGAGGGGAGTGCAAGGCACAGGCCTTTCTCAGAGACCCACTGCAGCTGACCTCCAGTCTCAGCATTTAGGAATCTCTCTTGCCTTCCTGTTGGTGGAATGCCTGTCCTTTCGGTAGGAATTGTTCTTATATAATCACACGTTTCTTCTGTTCCACGATTCATAGTATAATCTGGTATCATGTTGTGGCTCCTGATATTTAAAAGAAATTTACATTTGGAAAATTTTTTAAAGTTTTTTTTCCCTCCCAATGCCTGAATCTTACAACTGAATGAGGTCTCCCCAAGTGCTCAAAAGCCAGGAGCTGAAGGTGATTCTTCCTTTCAGGCTGGATCACCCATGCCCCAAGGCCTGTGTACAAACAAAGCCCCCAATACTGCTTGGATGGTAGAGGGAAGAGTAAGGGCAAACACCTGGAAAATACATTTAAAAAACCCAAACACTATCCTGCCCAAATCCTGCCAATTAAACCATATTTTAGGTCCAGTATGCTGTTTCTGAATTTCTACATATGAGAGGCAGGGAATTCAATTCTATAAACTTTTTTTGAGTACTCTGGGCAAGATACTTCATAAGGTCCCTGCCCACAGGTGGCACATTAGTTTCCAATAGGATGTAATAAATTACCCTAAACTTAGCGGCTTAAAACAATGCAGATGTGTTATCATAACAGTTCCAGAGATCAGAAGTACAAAATTAGTCTCACTGAGCTAAGATCAAAGTGTTGGCAAGCCTGTGATTCTTCTGGAGGCTCTAGAGGAAGAATCTGTTTTCTTGACTTTTCCAGATTCTAGAAGCTGCCTGCATTCCTTGGCTCATGGCCTCGTCCTCCATATTCAAAGCCAGCAGTGTAGCATCTCCCCTCTCTGGCCTCTGCTTCCACCTTTACAGCACCTCTCTCTGGCCCACCTGCCTCCCTCTTATAAAAACCATTGTTAAAGGACTAATATCCAGAATCTATAAGGAACTTAAATCAATAAGAAAAAAACCCAACTTTATTAAAAACTGAGCACAGGACATGAACAGACACTCCTCAAAGACATACACGTGGTCAACAAGTATATGGCAAAAAAGCTGAACATCACTAATGATCAGAGAAATACAAATCAGAACCACGATAAGATACCATCTCACACCAGTCAGAATGGCTAACATGCAAAAGTCAAAAAATAATATGTTGGCAAGGCTGTGGATAAAAGGGAACACTTATATACTGTTTGCAGGAATGTAAATTAGTTCAGTCCCTGTGGAAAGCAGTTTGGAGATTTTTCAAAGAACTAAAAATAGAACTACCATTCAATCCAGCAATCCCATTACTGGGTATATACCCAAAGGAAAACAAATGGTTCTACCCAAAAGACACCTGCACTTGTATTTTTATCACAGCACTATTCACAATAGCAAAGACATAGAGTCAACCTAGGTAGGTGCCCATCAGCAGTGGACTGGATAAAGGAAATATAGACATATACACCATGGAATACTGTCCAGTCATAAAAAGGAACAAAATCATGTTCTTTGCAGCAGCATAGATGCAGCTGAAGGCCATTATCCTAAGTGAATTAATGCACAGACAACAAAATATTGCATGTTCTCATTTAAAATTGGGAGCTAAACTCTGGATACACGTAGACATAAAGATTGGAACAACAGATACTGGCAACTCCAAAAGGAAGGAGGGAGGCAGGGATGAAAGGGCTGAAAAACTTTCTATTGGGTACTATGGTTCATTATTTGGGTGACAGAATTAATAGAAGCCCAAACTGCAGCATCACACAATATATCCTTGTAACAAGCCTGCACATGTACCCCGTGAATCTAAAGAACAAATTAAAACTTAAAAACAGAACCTTTATGGTTACACTGAGCCTTCCTGGCTAATCCAGAATCATATCCCCACATCAAGATTCTCAATTTAATTATATCTGCAAAATCCCTTTTACCATGTAAGGTGGCATATTCACAGGTTGTGGGGATTAGCATGCGGACACCTTTGGTGGGGTGGGGAGGGAGTATTATTCACCACAAGGGTGCCAGGGGAGAGGACAAGGATGACAGATACATGGCTGGGGAAATTTTCTGAGATAGGAATTTGTTTTTCTTCCTGTATTTTATTATTTATCTTCTCGCATTGAAGCAGGGAGACAGGCTCTGACCTTGTCTCAGAGGGTGCAAAAGGAAAAAGTTCCTGGCAAGACACTTCCTTTGCTGATTTTTGGTTTTTAAAAGCCAAAGTGCATAGAGGAAGTTGGCTGGGTGTCCTGGAGGGAGAGGGCAGCGGGAAGCATGGAGATGGGGTGGGGGTGGTGGTTCCTATCCTTGGGGTTGGGTGGGTGAACCTGGGAATGGTGTGGGAGCTCTTTCTCCCTGAAAGTGCCCTGGGGAGTGATGGGACCTCAAATCTTGACTTTTCCAAGATTTCAGTGTCCCCACACATAGCCTAGAATCGGCATAGCTGCTAAAACCCACATCCCATGGGGGTGTCCTGGTGACTGAGGCAGGTCCCTGGGGTCTTGGTCCTGCAGGGAAGGCTAAGGATGACTGAGAACGAATTACATCCCAGTATGGTGGGACAGGGATTTGGAATAAAAATAAAATGGTTTGGCCGGGCGTGGTGGCTCATGCCTGTAATCCCAGCACTTTGGGAGGCTGAGGCAGGAGGATCACGAGGTCAGGAGATTGAGACCATCCTGGCTAACACAGTGAAACCTCCTCTCTACTAAAAATACACACACAAAAAAATTAGCCGGGCGTGGTGGCCGGCGCCTGTAGTCCCAGCTACTCAGGAGGCTGAGGCAGGAGAATGGCCTGAACCCGGGAGGTGGAGCTTGCAGTGAGCTGAGATTGCGCCACTGCACTCCAGCCTGGGCAACAGAGCCAGACTCTGTCTCAAAAAATAAATAAATAAATAAAATAAAAATAAAATCTAAAATAGTTTGACGAAAACAGGAAATTCAGTATTTCTTGCTGATATGGTTTGGCTGTGTCTCAACCCAAATCTCATCTTGAATTGTAAACTCCCACAATTCGCACACCTCACGGGAGGAAGCCACTGCGAGGTGATTTAATTATGGGGGCGCGTCTTTCCTGCACTGTTCTCATGATAGTGAATAAGTTTCACGAGATCTGATGGTTTTAAAAACGGGAATTTCCCTGCACAAGCTGTCTTTTTGCCTGCCCCCTTCGCTTAAGATGTGACTTGCTCCTCCTTGCCTTCTGCCATGATTGTGAGGCCTTCTCAGCCATGTGGAACTGTGAGTCCAATTAAATCTCTTTCCTTTGTAAATTGCCCAGTCTCAGGCTTCATCAGCAGCGTGAAAACGGACTAACACACTTGCCCAACTGCCTAAACCGTAAATATAAAATGCAATAAGGGAATTGCTGTAAAAGCCGTATAACTAAGACAGCCGAGTTTCTCATTACTCCCAGCTCTCACTCTAGTGTGATTTGCAGGGAAATCACAGGGGGCTGCACTGCAGTGCGCTAAGTCTAGGGGGCGGGGGCAGGTGGGGGAGTGGGGCACGGGACGCTGAGGGCACCGCATTCTAACTCCGAGGGTCAGGAAGACTTGCTGGAAGAACTCACTTCGAAGCTGACTGGTAGATGTTCAACCCCGGTGACTGAGAAAATAGTGACAGAAAGAGGGAAGAGGGGAGGAGGAGCTTCTATACAAGAATGACAGCCCAGAGTTGAAATTCAGCGTGTGCTCTCGTGGCCGAGCTGAGCGCCTTGACCTGGGAGCCTGTGACCCGGGAAGCTGTGCTCCTAGTTTCCCGAAGGAAGGGGCAGGCACATTTCATATTTCATTTTTTGTATCTCCCCACTGCCCCCAGGGGAGTGCCTTTTAAATATTTTCATAGGTCTCTCTGCACTGGCCATGGACACATATGAGGGGAAGATGTGGAGCTCAGTGGGCACCTTAATTGAGTTGGGAAACTGGGGACAGCCTGGCCTGGGCACATCTCCGAGATGAAGTGTGTATCTGATGCTCAGAGGATAAGTTGCACTTGAATTCTAGGTTTCGACTCATTTTTTTAGAGGTACGAATTAAAGCTCTGAGAATCAGTGGGCTTAATCAGGGAAAGTAGTAGTGGAATTGAGGAAGGGGATGGAGAGAATCTTGGGTTAGACTGTAGGTTAGTGGAGCTCAAAATGCAGCCCACACCCCAGATTTTTTTTTTTTTTTTTTTAAATCAAGAGGTGGTTTAGTTTTCCAGGCCAGTCTTCACAATATCATTGAATATGGCCAAAGAATAATACTCTCAGCACTAGAGAAACAAATCGTTCCTTATTACTTTGTTGATGTTTGTTCCAGATTCTAACTTGGGATTACAGGAACTTATTTTCTCACAGCCCCAGAAATAAAAGTGCCCCCTCCCTGCCTCTCACTCCCAAACCCTCACTTACACTGGCCTGACTTTCACATGTTCCCTGGATTGAGAAGGATGGGGCACGGGACTTCCTGGCGTGGGCTGGGCGGGAAGGGAGGGCACAGGGGCTTCAGGAAGCATCTGTGGGGTTGGTGGGAAGGAAGAGCTAGCAGGAGTGTGAGGCAAAGGCCCCGGTCAGTGCAGGGGAAGACAGCAGAATAGTCTCCCTGGGGTCTTATAGGACTGTGGTTCTTAAGGAAAGGCTGGTGAGGGGACAAAGAGGAGAGAAGAGAAGAGAATAAAAAAGAAGAGAGAGGTGGGGAGTGGGACTGAACCAGTTATCTGATGTACACAGCATGGAATGGAATCCCACTGGCTACCAGTACCCTGGGGAGATGGAAGAACCCAGGGTCCATGAAAGATCTGGATGGTAGGGATAAGGAGATGTCCTAGCTCCTTTATGTGATCAGTCTTACAGATTACTGCCTGTGTTGCTGAGCATTAGGGACTTAGCTATTCAACATGGAGTAGAAGTACTAGCCTTTTGGTAAACCGTACCATTTATCAGCTGGTCTTGCGTTGGTTCAAGGAGAAAAGCCATCTGAGATGGTATTCAGCCTGGGAAAAAAGCTAAAGAGTAGTCCAAAAGTTTAAAAAAATAATTGAAAAATCAAACAGACAGTTGAAAGTTGGCACCTTCTAGGTTTCTATATTAACTATGCTTTTTAGTCCAGGCAACCCTCTGATTAAAAAAAGGATAAATATTTATAAGTTAAATTTATAAATAAAAGATGGTAACATCCTCTGAATGCAGAATACCAAAAAAATCTGCAGTCTCTGATGGAAAAAGCCAGTTCAACTTTTGTTGACTTAATCATGAGTCAATTCAACTATTAAGTTATTGGTTTCAAAGCGTAAGTGAAACAAACAAATGTAAACAATGTCTTATTCACTTCTAGTTTGCAATCTAATTGGAAGATGGATTTAAATACAAGGAAGTTTAATACATTTAAAATATTATAATATGCTAATTTATTATTGTTAAAAACCAGCTGGGCATGGTGGCTCATGCTTGGAGGCTGGGTGGGAGGATCATTTGAACTCAGGAGTTCAAGACCAGCCTGAGCAACATGGCAGAACCCTGTGTCTACATACATACATACATACATACATGCCAGGCATGGTGGTGTGCCCCTGTAGTCCCAGCTACATGAGATGCTGAGGTGGGAGGATGACTTGAGCCCAGGAGGCAGAGGAGGTTGCAGTGAGCCAAGATCACATTGCTGCACTCCAGCCTGTATGACAAACCAGACCGTTTCTCAAAAAAAAGGAAAAAAGAAAAGAAAAGAAACCTCCATGATGGGTGTTTCAAAGACCTTGGGAAGATGGGGCAGTCATTGGTATCACAGAATTCTGGGTGTTGTGTGCTGTGCATTCTTGAATAATACTGACCTGAAGATCTTTGTTCTTCCTTGAGAGAAATGGTATTTGTTTGCTATTGCTCATATTCAAACTCAAATGGTAAGACAGAAGGTAGGCCATATTATTACCCAATTACAACAGAAAATTGTTTGATTTTCTTGGGCTTGTGCATATGGTGAACATTTGGTTATTACAGCCTTGCTGCTAGCAGAATGTTTTAACTAAAGGCAGCAAAATGAACACAGACTTTGGGCTTTTAGCTAGATCATTCTTCTATATACAGGCCATTTCTGCTTCATATCGAGAGAGTTAGCTGGCAATCTTAGGAAATTATTATGAGAGTAAAGTTGGCTTCAAAAGAAACTTAGAGAATGTGAATCTGTGTTCAAAGTTCAGTCAAAATAAAGAACTAGTTCCACGTCAGCATGAGTTGCCAATAACAATGTTATAAAAAATGTTTTCCGGCAGCTAACAGTCTTTTTTTTTTTTTTTTGCCTGCACGAAATAACTCAAACCGTACTTAGTAAACAGAAATTCTGGAAGCAATTTCAAACAATGGATCTCCATAGCATGCCACATAAAAATAGAAAGTTAAAGATTGAGAACTTACTCATGCGAAGGTCACTTAGAAGGTTTTCCACAATAATGGGATTTGAGTCAACAAGTATTCATTGAATGCCTATTATGTGGTCAACTTTATGAGGGATGGTGGTGGATGGGAAGTGGGACTAATGAAGCATCATACCTAAGACATGGTCCTTGACTTGGGGGAGCCTTTACTAATTTTGAGGAACAAGTCAGAAGCACATGAAAGGGCTAAACAACAATCTAAAGCAGTGCAGTGTTGACATTATATATTTCAATAAGAAGTGAAATACCTGCAGATGTGGTGGGTGGTCATGAATGAATGCAGTGAGGATTGGAACAAGTTTTCCTGGCTAGAGAAGGTATGGAGTGGGAAATTAGAGAGAAAGGGCATTCCAGGAGGGTTTACCAGGAAGCAAGAAGGACGGCAGGTTAGGGAGGTAGGATGGCACCAGAGTCATTTGCTGACATTTGGAAGTCTTCTTTGTTTGTCTCTTTGCTTTGCACCCAACTCCATTTCTTTCCCTCCCTCCCTCCCTCCCTCCCTCCCTCCCTTCCTTCCTTCCTTCCTTCTTTCCTTTCTTTTGGTTTTTTTTTTTTTTTTTTTTGATGGAGTCTTGCTCTGTCGCCCAGGCTGGAGTGCAATGGCGCGATGGCTCACTGCAACCTCCGCCTCCCAGGTTCAAGTGATTCTTTTGCCTCAGCCTCCTGAGTAGCTGGGATTACAGGCATGCGCCACCACGCCCAGCTATTTTTTGTGTTTTTGGTAGAGATGGGGTTTCACCATGTTGGTCAGGCTGGTCGCGAACCCAACTCCATTTCTTAATACTGCCTGAACTATTTGCCTCTTACCACTGTATTCCTCTTCTCTCCATCCAGACTTGTTTTTGTACTATATCAGGAGTTAGACAGCTTGGGTCTAAGTCCTTGTGGGGAACAAAGTGGCTGTTATTTGACAAATTGTGACTCTAGGTTGTGATCCAGGCTTGTCTTAAAAATCAGACTACAAGAGTGAGTGCAACAATAATGTGAACATATGTCATGCCACCAAACCATACAGTAAAAAATGCATGTGATGGTAAATTTTGTGTGATGTCTCTTACCATAATTTAAAATAAAACCAAACACCATTTCCTTGACCTGAGTAAGGGAGTTTCCAACTTTGTTGGAGAGGGTTATTGGCAGTGTAAAAAAAAAATCAGTTCAGCAATTTGTAATATTTTCTTCCTCTCAAGAAGTTAACCATTATAAATAACTGTAAGTTCTATAATGAAAAATAAATGGCAGAGATAATTTTAGCCTTTAAAAGCATACCTTACCCCACCTTTCACCACGGCACTTCCACTGTGAATTATGTGTAATTTCTTTAGTCAGCTTATTTCTTGAATCACCCCTATTCCTTTAGGTTGTGGTTGTTGTTGTGGTTCTTCCTTCTTCTTTCTTCTTCTTCTTTCTTTTTCTCCTCCTCCTCCTCCTTCTTCTCCCTCTTCTTTCCTCTTCTTCTTCTTTTGGCCTTTGACTTTTC
>NW_012119265.1:673292-708596 GCF_000951035.1 Colobus angolensis palliatus | reverse complement strand
TCCTCCTCCTCCTTCTTCTCCTTCTCCTTCTCCTTCTTCTTCTTCTTCTTCTTCTTCTTTTCTTCTTCTTCTTCTTCTTCTTCAGAACATTGCAGAGCAATCAAGGCTATTGCCATCTCTATTGTAGTTGCCTAGGTAGGCTGTGCATGATCCCCAGGATGTACAGAATTGAACTAGGAGGGGAAAAATACATCACTGCTGGGGCACAATCCTGGCTCCTACACCTACCAGTTGGGTAAGTTATTTAACCTCCTTGTGCCGTAGTTTTCTCATCTTTATTTTATTTTTTTGTTTTAAAGACTTTTTATTTTTATTATTGTTTTTAAATTATTATACTTTAAGTTCTGGGATGCATGTGCAGAACATGCAGTTTTGTTACATGGTTATACACATGCCATGATGATTTGCTGCACCCATCAACCCCTCATCTACATTAAGTATTTCCCCTAATGCTATCCCTCTGCTAGTCCCCCTATACCCCTACAGGCCCCAGTGTGTGATGTTCCTCTCCCTGTGTCCATGTGTTCTCATTGTTCAACTCTCACTTATGAGTGAGAACATGTGGTGTTTGGTTTTCTGTTCCTGTGTTAGTTTGCTGAAAATGATAGTTTCCAGCTTCACCCATGGCCCTGCAAAAGACGTGCTCTCATTCGTTTTTATGGCTGCAGGGTATTCCATGGTGTATGTGTGCCATATTTTCTTTATCTAGTCTGTCATTGATGGGGATTTGGGTTGGTTCCAAGTCTTTGCTTTTGTGAACAATGCTGCAATAAACATATGGGTGCGTGTGTCTTTATAGTAGCATGATTTATAATCCTTTGGGTATATAGCCAGTAATGGGATTGCTGGATCAAATGGTATTTCTGGTTCTAGACCCTTGAGGAATAGCCACACTGTCTTCCACAATGGTTGAACTCATTTACACTCCCACCAAGCATTCCTATTTCTCCACATCCTCTCCAGCATCTGTTGTTTCCTGACATTTTAATGATTGCCATTCTAACTGGTGTGAAATAGTATCTCACTGTGGTTTTGATTTGAATTTTTTTTTTTTTTTTTTTTTGAGACAGAGTCTCGCTCTGTCGCCCGGGCTGGAGTGCAGTGGCCGGATCTCAGCTCACTGCAAGCTCCGCCTCCCGGGTTTACGCCATTCTCCTGCCTCAGCCTCCCGAGTAGCTGGGACTACAGGCGCCCGCCACCTCGCCCGGCTCGGTTTTTGTATTTTTTAGTAGAGACGGGGTTTCACCGTGTCAGCCAGGATGGTCTCGATCTCCTGACCTCGTGATCCGCCCGTCTCGGCCTCCCAAAGTGCTGGGATTACAGGCTTGAGCCACCGCGCCCGGCCTGATTTGAATTTTTCTAATGACCAGTGATGATGAGCTTTTTTTCATATGTTTGTTGGCCACATAAATGTCTTCTTTTGAGAAATGTCTGTTCATATCCTTCGCCTGCTTTTTGATGGGGTTATTTATTTATTTATTTTTCTTGTAAATTTGTTTAAGTTCTTTGTAGATTCTGGATATTAGCCCTTTGTTAGATGGGTAGATTGCAAAACTTTTCTCCCATTCTGTAGGGTGTCTGTTCACTCTGATCATAGTTTCTTTTGCTGTGCAGAAGCTCTTTAATTAGATCCCATTTGTCAATTTCAGCTTTCGTGGCCATTGCTTTTGGTGTTTTAGTCATGAAGTCTTTGCCCATGCCTATGTTCTGAATGGTATTGCCTAGGTTTTCTTCCAGGGTTTTTACAGTATTAGGTCTTATGTTTAAGTCTAATCCATCTTGAGTTAATTTTTGTATAAGGTGTAAGGGAGGGGTCCAGTTTCAGTTTTCTGCATATGGCGAGCCAGTTTTCCCAATACCATTTATTAAATAGGGACTCCTTTCCCCATTGCTTTTGTCAGGTTTGTCAAAGATCAGATGGTTTTGGATGTGTGGTGTTATTTCTGAGGACTCTGTCCTGTTCTATTGATCTATATATCTGTTTTGGTACCAGTACCATGCTGTTTTGGTTACTGTAACCCTGTAGTATAGTTTGAAGTTAGGTAGCATCATGCCTCCAGCTGTGTTCTTTTTGCTTAGGATTGTCTTGGCTATGCAGGCTCCTCTTTGGTTCCATATGAAATTTAAAGTAGTTTTTTCTAATTCTGGGAAGAAAGTCAGTGGTAGCTTGATGGGGATAGCATTGAATCTATACATTACTTTGGGCAGTATGACCATTTTCACGATATTTATTCTTCCTATCCATGAGCATGGAATGTTCTTACATTTGTTTGTATCCTCTTTTGTTTCATTGAGCAGTGGTTTGTAGTTCTCCTAGAAGAGGTCCTTCGCATCCCCTGTAAGTTGTATTCCTAGGTATTTTATTCTCTTAGTAGCAATTGTGAATGGGAGTTCACTCATGCTTGGGCTCTCTGTTTGTCTATTATTGGTGTATAGGAATGCTTGTGATTTTTGCACATTGATTTTGTATCCTGAGACTTTGCTGAAGTTGCTTATCAGCTTAAGGCGATTTTGGGCTGAGAGAGTGGGGTTTTCTAAATATACAATCATATCATTTGCAGACAGAGACAATTTGACTTCCTCTCTTCCTATTTGAATACCCTTTATTTCTTTCTCTTGCCTGATTGCCCTGGCCAGAACTTGCGATACTATGTTGAATAGGAGTGGTGAGAGAGGACATCCTTGTCTTGTACCAGTTTTCAAAGGGAATATTTCCAGCTTTTGCCCATTCAGTATGATATTGACTGTGGATTTGCCATAAATAGCTCTTATTATTTTCAGATATGTTCCATCAATACCTAGTTTATTGGGAGTTTTTAGCATGAAGGGGTGTTGAATTTTATCAAAGGTCTTTTCTGCATCTATTGAGATAATCATGTGGTTTTTGTCATTGGTTCTGTTTATGTGATGGATTAGGTTTATTGATTTGCATATGTTGAACCAGCCTTGCATCCCAGGGATGAAGCTGACTTGATCATGGTGGATAAGCTTTTTGATGTGCTACTGGATTTGGTTTGCCAGTATTTTATTGAGTATTTTTGCATTGATGTTCACCAGGGATATTGTCCTGAAATTTTCCTTTTTTGTTGTGTCTCTGCCAGGTTTTGGTATCAGGATCATGAAATGAGTTACGGACGAGTCCCTCTTTTTCTATTGTTTGGAATAGTTTCAAGGAATGGTACCAGCTCCTCTTTGTGCCTCTGATAGAATTTGACTGTGAATCCATCTGGTCCTGGCCTTTTTTTGATTGGTAGGCTATTAATTACTGCCTCAATTTCAGAATTTGTTATTTGTCTATTCAGGGATTCAGCTTCTTCCTGGTGTAGTCTTGGGAGGGTGTATGGGTCCAGGAATTTATCCATTTCTTCTAGATTTTCTAGTTTATTTGTCTAGGGATGTTTATAGTATTCTCTGATGGTAGTTTGTATTTCTGTGGTATCAGTGATGATATCCTCTTTATCATTTTTTATTGTGTCTATTTGATTCTTCTCTCTTTTCTTCTTTATTAGTCTGGCTAGCATTCTATCTATTTTGTTAATCTTTTCAAAAACCCAGCTCCTGAATTCATTGATTTTTTTTATTATTATTATACTTTAAGTTCTAGGGTACATGTGCATAACGTGCAGGTTTGTTACATATGTATACTTGTGCCATGTTGGTGTGCTGCACCCATCAACTCGTCAGCACCCGTCAACTCGTCATTTACATCAGGTATAACTCCCAATGCAATCCTTGCCCCCCCCCCATGATAGGCCCTGGTGTGTGATGTTCCCCTTCTCGAGTCCAAGTGATCTCATTGTTCAGTTCCCACCTATGAGTGAACATGTGGTGTTTGGTTTTCTGTTCTTGTGATAGTTTGCTGAGAATGATGGTTTCCAGCTGCATCCATGTCCCTACAAAGGACACAAACTCATTGATTGTTTTGAAGGTTTTTTTCGTGTCTCTATCTCCTTCAGTTCTGCTCTGATCTTAGTTCTTTCTTTTCTTTTGCTAGCTTTTGAAATTGTTTACTCTTGCTTCTCTAGTTATTTTAATTGTGATGTTAGGGTGTCAATTTTAGATCTTTCCCGCTTTCTCCTATGGGCATTTAGTGCTATAAATTTGCCTCTAAACACTGCTTTAGCTGTCCCAGAGATTCTGGTACCTTGTGTCTTTGTTCTTATTGGTTTTAAAGAACTTATTTATTTCTGCCTCAATTTTGTTATTTACTCAGTAGTCATTCAGGAGCAGGTTGTTCAGTTTCAATGTCGTTGTGCAGTTTTGAGTGAGTTTCTTAATCCTGAGTTCTAATTTGATTGCACTGTGGTCTGAGAGTTTGTTATGATTTCTGTTCTTTTGCATTTGCTGAGGAGTGTTCTACTTCTAATTATGTGGTCAATTTTAGAATAAGTGTAATGTGGTGCTGAGAAGAATGTATGTTCTGTTGACTTGGGGTGGAGAGTTCTGTAGATGTCTATTAGGTCTACTTGGTGCACAACTGAGTTCAAGTCCTGGATATCCTTGTTAATTTTCTGTCTTGTTGATCTGTCCAATATGTGCAGTGGGGTGTTAAAGTCTCCACTATTATTGTGTAGGAGTGTAAGTCTCTTTGTGAGTCTCTAAGAACTTGCTTTATGAATCTGGGTGCTCCTGTATTGGTTGCATCTATATTTAGGAGAGTTAGCTCTTCTTGTTGCATTGATCCCTTTACCATGATGTACTACTGCCCTTCTTTGCCTGTTTCGATCTTTGTTGGTTTAAAGTCTGTTTTATCAGAGACTAGGATTACAACCCCTGCTTTTTTTAGCTTTCCATTTGCTTGCCAAATATTGCTTCATTCCTTTATTTTGAGCCTATGTGTGTCTCTGCATGTGAGATGGGTCTTCCGAATACAGCACACCAATGGATCTTGACTATTTATCCAATTTGCCGGTCTGTGTTTTTTTAACTGGGGCATTTAGCCTATTTACATTTAAGGTTAATATTGTTATGTGTGCATTTGATCTTGTCATTATGATGCTAGCTGGTTATTTTGCCCACTAGTTGATGCAGTTTCTTCATAGTGTTGATGGTCTTTACAATTTGGTATGTTTTTGCAGTGGCTGCTACCGGTTTTTCCTTTCCATATATAGTGCTTCCTTCAGGAACTCTCATAAGTCAGGCCTGGTGGTGACAAAATCTCTCAGCATTTGCTTATCTGTAAAGGATTTTATTTCTCCTTTGCTTATGAAGCTTAGTTTGGCTGGATATGAAATTCTAGGTTGAAAATTTCTTTCGTTAAGAATGTTGAATATTGGCTGCCACCGTCTTTGTCTTCTGGCTTGTAGGGTTTCTGCAGAGAGATCCACTGTTAACCTGATGGGCTTCCCTTTGTGGGTAACCTGCTCTTTCTCTCTGGCTGCCCTTAACATTTTTTTCCCTTCATGTCCACCTTGGTGAATCTGACAATTATGTGTCTTGGGGTTGCTCTTCTCGAGGAGTATCTTTGTGGTGTTCTCTATATTTCCTGAATTTGAATGTTGACCTGTCTTGCTAGGTTAGGGAAGTTCTCCTGGATAATATCCTGAAGAGTGTTTTCCAACTTTGTTCCATTCTCCCCATCACTTTCAGGTACACCAATCAAATGTAGGTTTGGTCTTTTCACATAGTCCCATGTTTCTTGGAGGCTTTGTTCATTCCTTTTTATTATTGTTTTCTCTAATCTTGTCTTCATGCTTTATTTCATTAAGTTGATCTTCAATCTCTGATATCCTTTCTTCTGCTTGATCAATTTGGCTATTGATACTTGTGTATGCTTCACAAAGTTTTTGTGCTGTTTTTTTCAGCTCCATCAGGTCATTTATGTTCATCTTTAAACTGGCTATTCTAGTTAGCAATTCCTCTAACCTTTTATCAAGGTTCTTAGCTTCATTGCATTGGGTTAGAACATGCCCCTTTAGCTCAGGGGGATTTGTTATTACCCACCTTCTGAAGCGTACTGTCAATTCATCAAAGTCATTCTCCATCCACTTTGTTCCCTTGCTGGCGAGGAGTTGTGATCCTTTGGAGGAGAAGAGGCATTCTGGTTTTTGGAATGTTCAGGTTTTTTGTGCTGGTTTTTCCTCATCTTTGTGGTTTTATCTACCTTCGGTCTTTGATGTTGGTGACCTTCAGATGGGGTTTCTGTGTGGACATCCTTTTAGTTGTATTGATGCTATTCCTTTCTGTTTGTTAGTTTTCCTTCTAACAGGCCCCTCTGCTGCAGGTCTGCTGGAGATTGCTGGAGGTCCACTCCAGACGCTGTTTGCCTGGGTATCACTAGCAGAGGCTGTAGAATAGCAAAGATTGCTGCCTGTTCCTTCCTCTGGAAGCTTCATCCCAGAGGGGCACCCACCAGATGCCAGCTGGAGCTCTCCTGTATGAGGTGTCTGTCAACCCCTTCTGGGAGGTGTCTCCCAGTTAGGAGGCATGGGGGTCAGGGACTCACTTGAGGAGGCAGTCTGTCCCTTAGCAGAGCTTCAGCACTGTGCTGAAAGATCCACTGCTCTCTTCAGAGCTGGCAGGCAGAACATTTAAGTCAGCTGAAGCTGTGCCCACAGCCGCCCTTTCCCCCAGGTGCTCTGTCCCAGGGAGATGGGAGTTTTCTCTATAAGCCCCCAACTGGGGCTGCTGCCTTTCTTTCAGAGATGCCCTTCCCAGAGAGGAGGCATCTAGAGAGGCAGTCTGGCTACAGTGCCTTTGTGGCACTGCGGTGGGGTCTGCCCAGTTTGAACTTCCCAGAGGCTTTGTTTATACTGTGAGGGGAAAACCACCTACTCAAGCCTCAGTAATGGCAGATGCCCCTCACCCCACCAAGCTCAAGTGTCCCATGTTGACTTCAGACTGCTGTTCTGGGAGCGAGAATTTTAAGTCAGTGGATCTTAGCTTGCTCGGCTCCGTGGGGGTGGGATCCACTGAGCTAGACCACTTGACTTCCTGGCTTCAGCCCCCTTTCCGGGAGAATGAATTGTTCTGTCTCACTGGCATTCCAGGCATCACTGGGGTATGAAAACAAACAAACAAACACACAAAAAAACTCCTCCAGCTAGCTCAGTGTCTGCCCAAATGGCTGCCCAGTTTTGTGCTTAAAAACCAGGGCCCTGGTGGTGTAGGCACCCGAGGGAATCTCTTGGTCTGTGGGTTGCAAAGACCATGGGAAGAGTGTAGTATCTGGGCCGGAGTGCACCATTCCTCATGGCACAGTCCCTCATGGCTTCCTTTGGGTAGGGGAGGGAGTTCCCCAACCCTTTGCACTTCCCGGGTGAGGCGATGCCCCACCCTGCTTCTGCTCACCTTCCGTGGGCTGCAATCCCAATGAGATGAGCTAGGTACCCCAGTTGGAAATGCAGAAATCACCCACCTTCTGCATTGATCTTGGGAGCTGCAGACCAGAGCTGTTCCTATTCGGCCATCTTGCCAGCCACCCTTCTCATCTTTAAAGAGTTAATAATGATTAAATCAATGAATTAATATAAAGTACTTAGAACAATGATTAGCACATAGTAAGCAATCAGTGTGTGTTAACTATAATGTTAGTGATTCCTTTATCAGTGTTGAGGACCTATCTCAAAATTTAAACCAGTGATATATAGTGGACTATCTTAGTCCATTTATGTTGCTATAAAGGAGTACCTGAGGCTGGGTAATTTATAAAGAAAAGAGGTTTATGTGTTTCACGGTTCTGCAGGCTGTACAAGAAGCTGGTGCCAGAGTCTGCTTCTGGTGAGGGCTTCAGGCAGCTTCTACTCACGGCAGAAGGTGAAGTGCAGCTGGCATATGCAGAGATCACATGGTGAGAGCGGAAGCAAGAGAAAGAGAAGGAAGTGCCAGGCTCCTTTTAACAATCAGTTTTCACAGAAACTAATAAAGCAGAAACTCATTCATTTCCCCTCCCCCCATACCCAGGGTAGGGATTAATCTGTTCATGAGAGATCAACCCCCATGGCCCAAACACCTCCCATTAGGCCCTACCTCCAATATTGGGAATCAAATTTAAACACGGGGTTTGAGGGAACAAACAAGCACACTGTAGCAGTGAACCATCTTTAGAGGCACTAATAACAATCCAGTGTCTGAATAGAAGAGGCTGAGAGTGAACATGGTAGCTTAACTGAATGCCACCTCTACCTAGTCTCTGCCAGTGCCAGCAACACCTCTCCACACTGGCACTGCTCTGAGCCCCCACTACCTCTGGAAACACTTCTACAGGTGGTGATACCTGGGAGTGGAGGGCTAAGGAGGTTGATTTTGTTTATGGTGAAATAAGAAATATGAATGGAGATGTGATAACATGAAAACATCTTCCAAAATAGTTTAAGAAACTGATTTTATATGTAAAAGACTTGGAATTAGGGAACCATGTCCATAAATATGGAATTTAAGGAATGAGAGAAGAATGAAGAATCAAAGAACAAGCGATCAAAGGGAAAGGAGACAAACCAGAGAAGGTGCCCTTACGTAAGCCATAAGAAAAATTGTAAGCAGAAGAAGGGATTTGTGATCCAACTGAATACTTGATCCCCACATCAGAACTTGGGATTTTCCACCTATAGTTTATTAAACATTTCAAACAAACCCTAAGAGTCTGTGACTCAGCCAACTCTTTCAGAAGGTTCTTGTGGTCTTACTCATTATTAGTAAACTCTGCTGTCCACTCACCCCCTTCAAAACTAGAAAGCTGACCATTAACTTCAGATAGCCCCAGTTCATGCAATAACAAGCACTACCCATCTTCCTGCAACTAGTCTGTTTTATTCTGCCTTCCCAAAGCAGAAGGAGGTCTCTAGCATAGTGGTTAGGAGCTGGGTCCTGAAGCCACACCAAAGCTGAAAGGCCAATTTTGTGTATAGTCATGATGATTTCAAAATTACAGCCATGTATTTTGAACTCTTTGCATTTTGAAATGATGTCGTCCTTGTTGCTTAATTGGTAGAATTTCAGTTTTTTCTCCTTTCTCAGCTCTGCTTTTCAGTTGCATTTAATACGTGGTGAACTGATGTGTAGTTGCTGATTCATGATGGTGTCCTGACCAAGTCAGTTGACCCTCTGTCCTAAGCTTTTTATCCAGGAAATTGCCGATTAATTTTTAATAAAATATCTCAGAATGATCCTGTAAAACAAACATATCCCAAGGACTTCTAAATCTATTTAAGACTCTTCTCCTTCCTCTCTGATGCTGCCATATTTTTTTCTTTCCCTAACTCTTCTTCTTACATCTTCCTCAATGTGGCCACATCCCAGGGCTCAAGTTGTGGCTGTCAGCTCATCTCTCTCATTATAGACTGAATGTTTGTTTCCTCCCTCTCCTCTCCTCCCCCAAAATTCATATGTTGAAGTCCTAATCTCCAGTGTAATGGTGTATGGGGGTGGGGTCTTTAGGAGTTAATTAGGTTTAGGTGAGGTCATGAGGGTGGATCCCCCATGATGGGATTAGTTCTCTTATAAGAAGAGGAGGAGACATCAAAGCTTTCTTTCGCTCCACATGAGCACACACAAAAAAGAGGTCATATGAGCACACGTGAAATTGTAGGACAGGAAGGAGGCTCTTACCAAGAACAGAATCTGGTGTACTTTGATCTTGGACTTCCCAACCTCCAAAACTGAAAAATGAATTTGTTATTTTATTTGTTATTTAAGTCACCCAATCTATGATATCTTGTAATGGCAGCCTGTGCTAAGACATGTCTCATGGTATTCATTTACTTTGAGGCCTTATCTATCTCCTCTGTGCTGTTTTCTTCCAAATCTATATCTCTGCTCTTCTCACCTGAATTTTGTTCTAGATTTTTCATTGCCTCCATTCAAGTGTTGTGCTTTCAGTGCAAGCTGAACACATTCAGACACAACATGGTTCTGTCTACAAATCACTGAGACTCTTGTCTGACTTTTCCCTTTTCCTCACCCTTAGATATATTTAATTGACTAGCCCTAAAGATTTTGTTCACTCTCTTGGGAAGTATCATATTCTGCCTCTAAAATGGTCCTTATTAGACTATAATTCCCTTTTGGTTGTCAGCTTTGAGGATAAGGACTACGATATCTTACCTTTAAATCCCTATTTAGCAGGCATGCAATACATATTTGCACTTACTAGTTGCATTACAAAGAGTGTTTCATGCTTAAATACATTTGTAAAGCCCTAAGTCAAAGGTAATTGGAGTTCGTTATTCCTTATTAGACCATTAGTGGTTATCATTAATTCCTAAAAGAGGCCTCATAGTATGCAAGTCTATTCAAAATTACTTGATCTTAGGATCCATTTTTCATAGCACCAATTTGCATCTCCCTGAACAAAAAAGACCTTGAAACAAAGTTTGTGAAATGTTGTGTTAGGATAATTGGTTAATTATTCACATACAAAAATACAAAAGTAAAATCCACACAGATTAAAATGTTACATATAAAATATAAATACAGAGATAAGGTAAGATGGCAGATAGGAGGCATCTAGCTTGCACTCCCGCTTGGACAGAGCAGTGTGTGGAGACTCACATTGTGAACTTTTGCTCCAAGAACCACTGCAGGAACATACCAGAAAAGCCGAGAGAATACAAAGACCCTTTGAAGGAAATAGGTCACTGCTGCAGGCTCCCTGAAATGCTGAAAAACTGAGTTTGCTTGCTTTCTTAGTGGAGAGGCTTCATGGTCTGGGGCAAGTTCTCAGCCCTGGTTACCAGCTGCCTAGAAATAGACTCGGTGCTGTTGAGGGGGAGCATGGTGGGAGTGAGAGCAGACTTTTGGACTCTGGGCTGTGTGTGAGTGGGGTGAGGCCTGTGACTGCTGGCTTTCCTCCACTTCCCTGGTGACTTGTATGACCCAGCAGAGGCAGCCATAATCCCCCGGGAATATAACTCCCATTGGACTGGGAACCACACCCCCATCCCCCACATCAGCCACAGCAGGCCCTGCCCAAGGAAGGGCTGAGCTAAGACATACCTATCTCTGCCTCCACCTGGTGGTCTTTCTCTACCCACCCTGGTAGCTGAAGACAAAGGTCATAATCTCTTGGGAGCTCTATTGCCTTACCCATTGCCTGAGAAACCTGAATACTTAACCAGGTGTCCCTAGGGCAAGCTTGAATCCTCCCTATAGGCTCATAGCTGATGTGCTCTTGAAAGTGCCCCCTCCTGACTGGAGGCCAACCAACACAAAACTAGTGCACTAAACAAAAACACAACCAAGGACCCTCACAGAGTCCACTTCACCCCCCTGCTACCTCACCCAGAGCAAGTGCTGGTATCCACAGCTGCAAGACCTAAAGACGGATCACATCACAGGACTCTTTGCAGACATTCCCCAGTACTAGCTCATAGCTCTGCTGGGTGGCTAGACCCAGAAGATCAAAAACGATCACTAGAATTTGGTTTATACCATTCCTAGGAGAAGGGGGAGAACACTACATCACGAGAGTGCCCCTGTGGGACAAAAGAATCTGAACAGCAGCCCTTGAATCCCATATCTTCCCTCTAACATAGTCTACCCAAATGAGAAGGAACCAGGAAAACAATTCTGGTAGTATGACAAAACAAGGTTCTTTAACACCCCTAAAAGATCATACCAGCTCACCAGCAATGGATCCAAAGCAAGATGAAATCTCTGAATTGCCAGAAAAAAGAATTCAGAAGATTGATATTAAGCTAATCAAGGAGGCACCAGAGAAGGGTGAAGCCCAACTTAAAGAAATTTTTTAAAAAGATGATATCGTACATGAAAGGAAAATTATTCAGTGAAATAGATAGCATAAATAAAAAAAATCACAACTTCTGGAAATCAAGGAGACATTTAGATAAGTGTAAAATACACTGGAAAGTCTCAGGAGTAGCATTGAGCAGGCAGAAGAAAGAACTTCAGAGCTCAAAGACAAGGCTTTTGAGTTAATCCAATCCATTAGAGACAAAAAAAAAGGAATAATAAAAAAAGAACAAAGCCTCCAAGAAGTTTGGGACTGTGTTAAACATCCAAACCTAAGAATAATTGGTATTCCTGAGGAAGAAGAGAAATTTAAAAGTTTGGAAAACATTTTTGAGGGAATAATTGAGGAAAACTTCCTTGTCCTTGCTAGAGACCTAGACATCCAAATACAAGAAACTCAAAGAACACCTGGGAAATTCATGACAAAAAGATCATCACCTAGGCACATAGTCATCAGGTTATCTAAAGTCAAGATGAAGGAAAGAATCTTGAGAGCCATGAGGCAAAAGCATCAGGTAACCTATAAAGGAAAACCTATCAGATTAACAGCAGATTTCTCAGCAGAAACCTTGCAAGCCAGAAGGGACTGGGGTCCTATTCTTTAGCCTCCCTAAAGAAAACAATTATTAGCCAAGAATTTTGTATCCAGCGAAACTAAGCTTCATAAATGAAGGAAATATACAGTCTTTTCCAGGCAAACAAATGCTGACAGACTTTGCCACTACCAAGTCAGCACTACAAGAACTGCTAAAAGGAGCTCTAGATCTTGAAACAAATCCTTGAAATACACCAAAATAGAACCTCCTTAAAGCATAAATCTCACAGGACCTATATAACAATAACAAAATGAAAAAAAGCAAAAAACAAAACCAAGGTATTCAGGCAACAAATAGCATGATGAATAGAACAGTACCTCATATCTCAATACCAACATTGAATGTAAATGCCCCACTTAAAAGATACAGAATTGCAGAATAGATAAGAATTCACCAACAAGTTTCTGCTGTCTTCAGGAAACTCACCTAATGCATAAGGACTCACATACACTTAAGATAAAGCGGTGGAAAAAGACATTCCATGTAAATGGACACCAAAAGGAAGCATGAGCAGTTATTCTCATATCAGACAAAACAAACTTTAAAGCAACAGCAGTTTAAAAAAGACAAAGAGAGATATTATATAATGACAAAAGGACTAGTCCAAAACAAAAATATCACAATTCTAAACATATATGCACTTAACATTAGAGCTCTGAAATTTGTAAAACAATTACTAGTAGACCTAAGAAATGAGATAGACAACACCACAGTAATAGTAGGGGACTTTAGTACTCCACTGACAGGTCATCAAGACAGAAAATCAACAAAGGAACAATGAACTTAAACTATACCCTAGAACAAATGGACTTAACAGATATTTACAGAACATTCTACCCAACAACTGCAGAACATTCTTCTCATCAGCATATGGAACATTCTCCAAGATAGACCATATGATGGGCCACAAAACAAGTCTCAGTAAATTTAAGAAAACCAAATTATATCAAGCACTCTCTCAGATCACAATGGAATAAAACTGGAAATCAATTCCAAAAGGAACCATCAAAACTGTACAAAGACATTGAAATTAAATAACCTGCTCCTGAATGATCATTGGGTTAACAATTAAATCAAGATGGCCATTTAAAAATTCTTTGAACTGAATGATAATAGTGATACAACCTATCAAAACCTCTGGGACACAGCAAGAGCAGTGCTAAGAGGAAGGTTCACAGCATTAAATGCCTACATCAAAAAGTCTGAAAGAGCACAAATAGGCAATCTAAAGTCATACCTTATAGAACTGAAGAAACAAGAGCAATCCAAACCCAAACCCAGCAGAAGAAAATAAATTATGAAACAGAACTAAATTATGAGCAGAACTAAATGAAATAGAAACAAACAAACAAAAAACCACAAAAGATAAATGAAACAAAAAGCTGGCTTTTTAGAAAGATAAATAAAATTGATAGACCATTAGTGAGATTAACCAAGAAAAGAAGTGAGAAGATCCAACTAAGCTCAATTAGAAATGAAATGGGAGATATTACAACTGATACTACAGAAATACAAAAGATTGTTCAAGGCCACTATGAACACCTTTGCATGCATAAACTAGAAAACGTAGAGGACATGGATAAATTCCTGGAAATATACAACCCTCCTAGATTATACCAGGAAGATATAGAAACTCTGAATAGAACAATAACAAGCAGTGAGATTGAAATGGCAATTTAAAAATTGGCAACCAAAAAAATAGTCCAGGACCAGACAGATTCACAGCTGAATTCTGTCAGACACTCAACGAAGAATTGGTACCAATCCTATTGACACTATTTCAAAATATGGAGAAAGAGGGAATCTTCCTTAAATAATTATATGAAGCCAGTTTCACCCTAATACCAAAACCAGGGAAGGACATAACAAAAAAAGAAAACTACAGGCCAATATCCATGATGAACATAGATTAAAAATCCTCAACAAAATACTAGTGAACTGAAACTAATAACACATCAAAAAGATAATCCACCATGATCAAGTGCATTTCACACCAGTGATGCAGGGGTGGTTTAACATATGCAAGTCAATAAAATGTGATACACCACATAAACAGAATTAAAAACAAGAATCACATCATCATCTCAATAGACATAGAAAAAGAATCCCTTTATGATTAAAACTCTCAGCAAAATCGGCATAGAGGGACATACCTCAAGGTAATAAACGCCATCTATGACAAACCCACAGCCAACATTATACTGAACAGGGAAAAGTTGAAAGCATTCCCCCTAAGAACTGGAACAAGATAAAGAGGCCCACTTTCATCACTTCTGTTCAACATAGTACTGGAAGTCCTAGTCAGAGCAATCAGGCAAGAGGAAAAAAAGGGGCATCCAAATCAGTAAAGAGGAAGTCAAACTGTTCCTGTTTACTGATGATATGATTGTATACCTAGAAAACCCTAAAGACTCATCCAAAAAGCTTCTAGAAATGGTAAATGAATTCAGCAAAGTGTCAGGATACAAAATTAATGTACACAAATCAGTAGCTCTGCTATACACCAACAGTGACCAAGCTGAGAATCAAATCAGAGACTCAACCCCTTTCACAATAGCTGCAAAAAAATAAAGATACCTATGAATGTACCTAATCAAGGAGGTAAATGACCTCTACAAGAAAAACTACAAAATACTGCTGAAAGAAATCATAGACGACACACACAAATGGAAACACCATCCCATGTTCAAGGATGGGTAGAATCAATATTGTGAAAATGACCATGCTGCCAAAAGCAATCTACAAACTCAGTGCAATTCCAATCAAAATACCAACATGATTCTTCACAGAACTAGAAAAAACGATCCTAAAATTCATATGGAACCAAAAAAAAAGAGCTCGCATAGCTAAAGCAAGACTAAGCAAAAAGAACAGACTTGGAGATACCACATTAACTGACTTCAAACTATACAATAAGGCCATAGTCACCAAAACAGCATGATACTGGTATTAAAATAGGCACACAGACCAATGGAACAGAATAGAGAACTCAAAAATAAAACCAAATACTTAGAGCCAACTGATCTTCAATAAAGCAAACAAAAACATAAAGAGGGGAAAGAACACCCTATTCAACAAATGGTGCTGGGATAATTAGCAAGCCACATGTAGAAGACTAAAACTGGATCCTCATCTGTCTCCTTATATAAAAACTGACTCAAGATGGATCAAATACTTAAATCTAAAACCTGAAACCATAAATACTATGGAAGATAACATTGGAAAAACCCTTCTAGACATTGCCTTAGGCAAACACTTCATGACCAAGAACCCAAAAGCAAACGCAACAAAAACAAAGATAAAGAGATAGGACTTAATTAAAAAGCTTCTGCACAACAAAATAAATAATCAGCAGAGTAAACAGACAACCTACAGAGTGGGAGAAAATCTTCACAATCTATACATCCAACAAAGGACTAGTATCCAGAACCTACAAGGTACTCAAACAAATCATCAAGAAAAAAACAAACAATCCCATCAAAAAGTGGGCTAAGGACAAAAATAAACAATTCTCAAAAGAAGATATATAAATGGCCAACAAACGCTCAACATCGCGAATGATCAGGGAAATGCAAATCAAAATCACAATGCGATACCACTCCTGCAAGAATGGCCACAATAAAAAAATTAAAAAATAGTAGATGTTGGCATGAATGTGGTGAAAAGGGAACACTTTTACACTGTTGGTGGGAATGTAAACTAGTACAACCACTATGGAAAACAGTATGGAGATTCCTTAAAGAACTAAAAGTAGGCTGGGCGTGGTGGCACATGCCTGTAATCCCAGCACTTTGGGAGGCTGAGGCAGGCAGATCACTTGAGCCTGGGAGGCAGAGATTGCAGTGAGTTGAGATTGTGCCACTTCACTCCAGCCTGGGTGACAGAGCGAGACTCCATCTCAAAAAAAAAAAAAAAAAAAAAAAATGTAGATCTAACATTTGATCCAGCAATCCCACTACTGGGTATCTACCCAGAGGAAAAGAAGTCATTATATGAAAAAGGCACTTGCACACACCTGTTTATAGCAGCACAATTTACAACTGCAAAAACATGGAACCATCCCAAATGCCCATCAATCAATGAGTGGATAAAGAAAATGTGGTATATATATATACAATGGAATACTACTCAGCCATAAAAAGGAGCAAAATAATGTCATTCACAGCAACCTGGATGGAATTGGAGACTATTATTCTAAGCAAAATAACTGAAGAATGAAAAACTAAACATCATATGTTCTCATTAGTATGTGGGACATAAGCTATGAGGATGCAAAGGCCTAAGAATGACATAATGACCTTTGAAGACTCAGGGGAAAGGATGGTGGGTGGCGAGGGATAAAAGACTACACACTGGGTACAGTGTACACTGCTCAGGTGATGGGTGCACAAAAATCTCATAAATCACCACTAAAGAAATTATTCATGTAAACAAACACCACCTGTTCCCCCAAAACCTAATGAAAATAAAAATTTTTAATACATACATACCCATATATGACTGCCAAAAAACTATAGGAAAATATAAGTGATTATTCATCAATTTTGTTGTGGGAAAGTTTTTCTAAGCATAACATGCATAGCAGAAACCATAAAAGATGAACACATTTGACTATATTTAGTGAAAAAAATTAATGTTTCTGTACATTGTAAAAACTATAAAATTAAGTCAAACATGAGAAGGTAGAAAATTGTGATTAAGACTTTTGAAATGTATATGTACATAAAGAAATTATATCGTTATCCATGCAAGTAACAAACTATATGAAAAAAAGATGAATATTCCAAAAAAATGGGCAAAGTACAGAACAAGCAATTCACAAAATAAGAAATACTAGAGGTTAACATTTAGGAAAAAATTCGACCAACTATGCACATAGTGAAATGCAAAGTAATATAAAAGATTTGATGAGAAGTAGGGGAAATGGACACTGTTGCATTGCTGCTGGAGTACCAAATTTGTATAATCATTTGTGAGTAATTTGGCAATATTTATTGAACATTTTAAAAAGTGTGCTTCTCCTCTCACCCCACAATTCCATTTAAAGGAATTCATAGTAAGATAATATTCAGACAAATATTAAAAAATGAATGCACAAGGATGTTCATTATAATATTGCTTGAAATAGTAAAAGATTAGAAATAGCCTCATTGTCCAATTCCAAGGTAGAATTTTTCAGGCTAAGTTTATTTCTGGATTAGGAATTAGTGGTAACCTGATTTTTTTTGCACTTTCTTTTGTGTTTTCATACTTTCAAAGTCCAGCATGCATTATTTTTTAAATTAGAAGTAAGTGACTTTCAGTTCTTTTTGAAAGCAGGCAATTCACATATAATGTAACGTGCAAGTTTCTGGATGAGGGAATGGCATTTACTAGCTTGAATATCTAAAAACATCACTGTTTTCATACTTAGTTCCCGTTTTAATTTCATTTCTAATTCTTTCCCTTTTCCTAGTAAAACACAGAGAGAAGAGTCTTCTAGATGTGGTTTTATAATTCCCCTACCACAAAATCATCCTTTTCCTTAAATAATCCACCCCTCCAATCTGCCTCTATGTGAACCTCCTTTTTTGAATCTAAGGCTTCCTTGGTTCCCTTATTTCCAAGTCCCACTCCACCAGGTAGAGAAGGACTCCTGAGAAGGGTCCAGAAGGAAGCCCCAAAGCTGACCAGACCCTGCCAGACATAGTATTCTGTCTGTCACCTGTCTTGCTCTTCCTCTCCATTCATTCTCTAAGAATAAATGTCCTCTAAAACTCTGCATTTGGCTTTGTTCTTTCTGATCCACATTCCTGAAGGTAAATTTCATTAAATCAGGGCCCCTGTCACCACTGCATTGCATCCTTCGTGCCTACAGAGTAAGTCAACAACTGCCCACTTTGTTAGACAGGGACATATTTAACTCATTTGGCAAACGCACTTCCGAACAAAAGTGCCAAATCTTGCTTAACTGGTAGCACAGCACATCTCTACTCAGCCTAAGGATCTCCTCCTATGAGTTATGGTAGGATAAAGATGTGTTTTCCGTTTGCCACAAGGTAACTGTTTCTCTGAAAACCGGTTCATCCACATGAAAGATTTGCTGGATCATGCCTTAGCTTTTGTCATGATCACATTTTCCTCCTTTATTCTCTGATCTTTCCTTAGATTACGGCTCTGACTCCTCACTGTCCTGATTTCCTAAGGTTCTGACCTCAACCCTCCCCTCCACACTTCCTGCCCAGGAATCTCTTCTGCTGTCACACTTTCAAAGCTCACCTGCCAGCTAATACTGCCCAAAGCTTTGTCTCCAGTCCACATGACTTTTCAGGTTCCAATTCCATATGCCCAACCCACTGCTGAAAATCTACTCCAGTCTGTCCCTCTGACACCTCAGACTCGCTCAGCTATATCCAAAACCAACTGGCCATACCTTCCCCAACCACCACAGCTTCCTGTTGACTCGGCTTAAAACCTCAGTCACTTTTTCCTTCTTCTCCAAAAGTCCTCTTTACCTTCCACCCTTGGTCCAGCCAAACCTTCCTCCCTCCATACCTTTTCTTCCATCCACGCTTTCTTCTCTAGTGCTGCCATCTTCTCTCTTCTCTATGCTCATGCACAGAGCAGGTGTGGTGACCTCTTGACCTCTCCTCATCTCCCCACCTCTAATGCTTCCAACCCCTACATCCTATTACTTGCAATGCAAATTTAGAATACGGCTCAACTGATGTTTTGGCCATTCTACAATACCACCTTGAACTTCCTGTCTCTATGCTTTGGCAAATCCTCTTCTCTTGGATTTTTCTATGTAAGTATCACCTCCTCCTTAAGATATCACAGTCAGGTTCCTAATGAGGACTTTGTTTCAAACGACACTTAACCCACTCTCTTTTGTATTACTGTTTGTATTGATGTCTAATCTCTCCCACAGGATTAAAGGATTTGTCTTATACATCTGTATATACCCCACATCTCCTAGCACATATTAAGTACCTAAGATATGCTTGTTTAATGAGGAAATGAATGAACACTTAGATCAAACAGCCAATTTATTATTCAGCATTTCTGAACTCTGAGCAGAAATAACTTAGGAGTGCCAATTGGCTGCATCATCAAAGTGAGCCTATTTTGGCAAAAAGATGTCCACATACCACTATAATTTCTCACTCTAATTTTTGTCTCTAATGAAACAAAATACAGATTGTTCTAAGGTTTTAGTGGAGAGGACACTGGAAAAAAAGTTGCCGCATGGCAAGTCCCACAGGCAAACTTCCCTGCTTGTTGTGGTTATTTTCATTGTCTCTGTGGTATGTCTTTTACATTCTTTCTGAAAATGAACCCTGCATGCCTTCCCTGGGCCCCACTGCCCACCAGCCACTAGAATGTGAAGGTAACAGGTAAGATCCAGTCTTGGGAGTCCACTGGCATGGTGAATACCCCAGGGCTGGGTACTGGGCCCAAGCCAAGCCAATGGAATCCTTCAGAGAGACTTTCTGTTGGAGCTGTCAGGGAAGTGGCTAAAAGGATATGATTCCAGAACTACCATGAGCCACACCTCTGCCTGGAAACCAGTGGCCTCCTTATTGCCAAAAAACCATTATTTTTATTTAGCAATCCAAATAATATTCACTTAGGCATCTTAAACTTTACATGTATAAGATGAACCTCTTTATCCCTCCAATGTTTTTCTCCCTCAGTCTTTCATATCCACATGAATGGCATCACCTCCTACCTGACTCAAGCAAAGAATCTCAGAGTTACCTTTGGTTCCCCTTTTCCTTCATCTCCCATAGTTAATCTATCAAGAAATTCTATCAGTTCTACTTCATATCTGGCCCTTTCCTTATGTCTTCTGTCACCAACCAAGGCCCAGACATAGCCTCTCTCTGCTAAACCACTGGCAGTAGCGTTTTCCAGTCTCATTTCATACCAGTCTTCTACCTGCTCAGTAGGCTACAGCCACACTGGCCTTCCTTCTGTTGCTCTAATAACCTTTTGTGACTTCTGTACTTTTGTACTTGTTCTTTTTTCCTAGAACACTCTTTCACTGCTCTGCAAGAACTGAGACCATCCTCAGGTCTCAGTTCAATATCTCTTCCTTAAGAGGTCTCGTTACCTGTCTTGCTATTCCTCTCCATTCATCCTCTAAGAACAAACGTCCCCTAAAATTCTGCATTTGGCTTTGTTCTTTTTGGTTCACATTCCTGAAGGTAAATTTCATGAAAGCAGGGCTCCTGTCACCATTGCATCCTTCATGTCTACAGAGTAAGAGCTCATTCAAGTTCATTGATCAATGAATGATTTCTTTCCTTTGGTACTCTGTGGCTTCAAGTCTTCATGCATTTGACACACCCATTTCTTTATTCAGTCATGACTGATCTCCTGATCACCTATCCTACACTTCCAATTCCTGTCAGATGCTTGCCCTTGGGCTTCTTGAGGACACTTCCCAGTTGGTATATTCAAAGTATCTTGAACTCATCACCTTCCCTTTAAACATTCTTCCCCCTCAGTTCCTTTCTCAGGATCATTACCGACAATCATACCACCATCTTTCGAATCACCTGTGGGATTCCATTTACTTCTTTTCCCACTTATGCCCCACAGTTGTTTGTTTGCCAACTCTAGTCGTTCTCACCTCTCACCCATCCTCTTTCTTCTGGTCTCACTGCTCCTTCCCTCATCAGCTCTCTACCTCTTGGCTGGTTTCTCAGCCTCTGTAGTTTCCAGCCTCCTTAATGTCCTTCCTCACTCAAGCTGATCCACTTCCCACCCTCACAGCAGACCACTTTCAGACTTCTTCTATAGCATCCTCCTGCTGGAAAACATCAGCTGTTCTCCAGAGCGAATATAACTAAATCAAGGCTGGAAATTGAGAATCCTTCATCTGCCCCAAACTACCATTCTAACGGCACTTCCTCCTGCCTCCTTTTAAGCTTTCTCATCTCTGGCAGTTCTGGATCATTCAGTGTTTCTTATGTCCATCTTGTGCTTTTCTTCTCTATTACCTGTACTTACACAAGTCACTCTGATCTCTGTCTTCAACTGCTATAGATGTTTCAGTTTCTTATGGCACTCAATTCTCCTTTGTACTACACCAGTTTGACTAGACTCTAATTATCTTACTGAATCATGAACTACTCTTTGAGCACAGGAACTATGTCTAGTTCATACTTTTAATTTCCATAGCTCCAAAATGGTGCTTTTTCCAGAGTAGATGACCAGCACATATCTATCTAATGTTGAGACGCACTGTCAGAGAGTGTTTAGGGGCATGGGAAACTTGGATACAAATTCCAGCTAACTTGAGAAAGTAATAAACTTCTCTAAGCCTTGGTTTCCTGCAAAATCGGAAGAATGATGCTTACCCCATATAACTACTGTGAGAATTAAGTGTGATTATGCTTGTTGTGCACTTAATGCCCAATAACTCCTAATAAGTATTATTGTAAAATGAATCATCAGACCACTTTGTCCCTTTCCTGATCACATGAAAATGTACAATTTAAAGTACCCACTAAGCATAAACAGCTGCCTTCCTCTCCCTTATGTCTCATCTAATCCACAGGATAAGAAAGAATTACAGTTGCTCTTCTCTTATTACACTTGGTTTGTATCTCATCTTCAAGTCACAGGGATGTAGAAGTAGAAAGTGTTCTGATAATACTGCATGTCTACCCACCCACTGCCTTGTGTTCATGAAGACTGAGTAGATGGACTAGGCCAATATAGCAGGCCCTGGCAGCCATCTTGTCACTACTACCCTTTAGTCTCCCTGCTACTTTTGATTGGCAGGACTAAGCATGAGGAGGGTACCTGGTGTTGTTCAGAGTTTCCTGATTTCCTGACTTTGCTCCACTGTGGCCCTGCTGACCCTGATATCATGTTTGACCTGTCGGATATTGCTGGTGAATGCCTGGGCCAGTTCCTCTCTATTTCTCCATTTGCTAGCCAAAAGCCTAGACTTTTTCATGCCTGTAGTGCAGGCAACTCTCGACCAAAGACTTCAGGAAATTGAACTCCAAGCCAGGCACTTGGGATCAGGAAACTACCTAATGGTCAATGCTGTGGCTGAGGGTTCAGGGGCTTTAAAATGTGATGGAAGAAGTCCAGCCCACATCTTCAGAAAAGGCTGTTTTACTTAAAAGAGCTATCGGTAGTCAAGCCCCTTGAGACACATACAGAAGGCTAAGAAAAAAGCAGAAGATTGAATTCTATGGTATCCCAACTTCCAGACAGGTCAAGATTAATGAGGATCAAGAGGAGGCTGTTTGGCTGGAATATTAGGAGGTTAATGGATTCTGGGTGAGAAGTTTCAGTGGCATAGTGAAGGCAGAATTGTGCGTCTTCTTATGTTAGCTGGTCAACAAGTATTTATTGAGCACCAGTGATGGGCCAGCCACGGTGCTATGCCTGGAGGCTTAGTAGAGAACAGAACAGACTTAGTACAAGACACTCAACAAAGAAGTGTGGGAAAAGGCAGTACCAGCTCTGCTCTTGAGGAGCCTACCATTCCTCTGAGGAGTTAAGGCAAACACACATGAAAAGTTCAGTACAAAGTATGTAATTCTATATCATGGGATATTTCAAATTTTATACCAGGCTATGATATATTCATAGAAACTCAGAGCTTAAAAGAAGTTTAATGAGTTTCTTCTTCAATCCTCTTTTTATATGAGGAAACTAAAGCCATGGAAATACAGAAACCAGGTCAAGGCCACGTAGCTATCCTCCCTTTCATTGTACGGTTTTCACTTGTTATAATAACAGCTTTAGGTCATTATTGTCACAATCTAATAAGAAGTTTTCATGTATTGATAACTCCACCTTAACAAACACAAAGTGTCATTAACGATCTTCATGAGCACCATAGCAGCTATAAAAGTCAGTCCTAATTTCCACCTTCCCTAGCAAAGAATTATGTCCTAAGACAACAGCGCTAGCCTGTGAACAGTTCTGTTCCAGTAAGATGAATGTCCTAATCAGTTTGCACTTTTAAAAAGCTCTGAGATCCTTGGTTGGATGGAACAGTAGATAATATATTTGTAGGGTGGCTACTGCCTGGTTTGGTGATCTTTGATAGACTGGGAATGAAATGTTGTGTTTGGTAGCAGAGGAATTTAACAATTAGTTGTGTGACTTAACCAAAGAGCAATTCATTTTTGGCTTGCTTTGTAATTTCCAGGTTTCTCATACCCTAAGAAACACTGAGTAACATACTGTGGGAACGAACTTAATCCAGTTTAGCTCCCCCTCTTTTGAAGAAAAAGCCATAAGGACAGCATGTGTCTGTTCTATTATTACCCAGTTGCTCCTGTCCATAATGGATGTTCGTGATTCATTGCTTATTGAGGAACCACTTATATGGAAGATTGCCAAAGATCTGAAAATCCAAACAAAATGTCTTGGCCCCTGGTTTGTGGATCAGAACTGAAAGGCTCATTTTCAAGTTGCTTAGGGCCACACACCAAGCTGTTGGATAGAAAAGTCCAATGGGACTTAGGAGGCTGAGCCTAGGCCTGGGATTATGGAATGCCAGTCTCAGAGCCCTCACCCTGCCAAATTTTTCAGAGAAGGCCCTCCTGGTACCAGGCCCAGGGAACAGGGATATAGGGGCTGTAACGGGTTTTGTGGAATGTTTTTAAGACATGGCAGACCAGAGAGCATCTATTCCTTTCCACCCCTGTCTTGAGATGCCACTGATCAACTTCATTCTGGAGCATTAGTCCCAGATGATATTCCATGATATGTTAAGGGGTGCAAGTTTGGGAAATGCTAGCTTAAACAACATTAAACACGTTTCTTTACTGCAGGACATCTGTAAGCCTTTAATAGATTCACATTATTGTGATTCATTATGTATCTTCAACAGAATGTTGTTTTTTTCAAATTGACTTGACCAGGAGATCTCCCTTAACCTTAATTGTAGTGAAACTATTAACATTTGAAGAACTATTAATGAATTTTATGAAATTATAGCCGGGAAAAAAACCCAGGAAGCCTGATCTGGCTCCAAAACAGCTTTGATTTTGAGAGTCTCCAAAGGCCAGGACTTTCTGATGGCCACTTCAGAGTGGATGGCAGGTCCCACTCTTGGTTTTGTCTTTCCCTCTGGATTTTGAGTCTGGCAGTGGGGTCTCAAATCCTAGAATAATTCTCTAAGGGATCCAGTCACCGAGGGCTTTAGACCTCAGTCAACTTGTAGCTAGCTGACTGGCCGTCTTGCAGCTTTGCAAAATATGTGCTGTGGTCTAGCAAGCTTGTCCAACCTGCCTTATTTTGTTGCTATTTTGTTTTGTTTTGCTTGGGGCTTTTAGCAGCCTGAAGCAATGGTTTTTATTTTCTGTCTCTAGTCATAGTGGTAAAATGGGATGAGGAAGGAGATTTATTGGCCCGACCAGAAACAGAAACCAAGAACCCATGACTGTATTCTCTCCATTGGACACTCCTACCTAGGCGCTTCAGAGCACAAGCTCTGGAGCTGTGTAACTTGGACAAGTTACTTAATCTCTCTGTATCTCAACTTCTTCATTTGTAAAATGAGGATATAATAGCATCTACCTCGACTGGGCACAGTGGCTCACGCCTGTAATCCCAGCACTTTGGGAGGCCAAGGAGGGTGGATCACTAGAGGTCAGGAGTTTGAGACCAGCCTGGCCAACATGGTGAAACCCCGTCTTTGCTAAAAATACAAAAATAAGACTGGCACGATGGCACATACTTGTAATCCCAGCTACTGGGGAGGCTGAGGCAAGAGCATTGCTTGAACCCAGGAAGGGGAGGTTGCAGTGAGCTGAGATTGTGGCACTACACTTCAGCCTGTGTGACAGAGTGAGACTCTGTCTCAAAGAAAAGAAAAAAAAACATAGCATCTACCTCATGAGGTTATGGAGGATTAGATGAATAAATACAAGTGAAAGGAAGTGGAACAGTGCCTGGCACACAGTAAGTGCTAAAAACCATTAGCTGTTATTGGATCTGGACTTAGATCTCTGAGGCTGCCCTGTTAATGGAGATGGTGGATGAGTACCACAGCATTTGCCCAAGCCAGTGGGTCTTACCTGGTGGGATTCAATTGAAGTGCAAATTAGCAATACAATATTCTCCCACCTACAGTCTTGCCCCTCAAACCTGACCACATGTAAGTGTCATCTTTAGGGAGTGCTCCAAAACATACACTATCTTCTGAGAAAAAGTAAATGTTCGTTTCCATCTGGTGAGATTAACAATATGAACATCTGGTTTATATTATTGTTTTTGGAGCTGTGCCTTTGTACTTTTGAAATGTTCAAGATGCACATATCTGCACAGGAATGAAAAGTTGCTATCAAGCTAAACAAGTTTCCCTTCTTTTATCACTATAGCCTCCAGAACTTATTCCTTCGATTTAATAGTTATTGGTCCTGAAGTACAAATTGTGGGTTGCTTCCTTCTGATGCAACAGTACAACTTAAACAGTACAACTCAGACTTGGGGAGAACCCAGGATTTCTGGCCATTCTGGAATGATACCAGGTCAGCTGAAGTTTACAGGATACCTATGAGTACAGGGATGAAAAACAGACTCTATTGATTCCTGCTATGTTTGGCTAAAGGTTAGCTCTACCTTTTTTTTTTTTTGCCAGATAATACCATCTAATGGTGGTCTCAGTCAAGATAACCTGATTTGTTGTAACTAACTGAATTAAATCAACTCAATAAATTTGACATTTTAAAGTTGACTAAAGCTACATACCAGCTTTCACATCACCCCTAAGCAAATGTGAATGAAAGTCATTGCATTATCTCCGTTGTGGATGGAAAATAAAACGCTGACAGAGAGGAAAAAAGGAAATCTAGCCATGAAAAGTCATTAGAGAACTTCATCAATTCATAATTTGCACAAATCTTGGATTTACTTTGCTCCTTTTCTTTTCTCTCATGTCTTTCTAGAGGATGTATGATTTACAAGTAGAAATAGTTAAAAATATTTGGATATGTTAATAAAATCATATTTATTGGTTCAGAAGTTTAGATTTTGCAGGTGAGCTGGGTGGTAGACTAGTGGTGCCGTTTAAGTAGATATCTTTGAAGAGATCATAGGATAGCTAAAATATTAAGATTTTTGGTTCATAGCTAAAATTAGATAAACAGTGTAGCAACACTGGTTATTTTCTAAAGATCCAAAACTTGGATTGAGCAGTTCTTATTATAATAAGATGAGAAAACTAATTAATGTATATACAGTTTGATGGAAAAATAGTCCTTGGGTTATAAAAGATGGGAGGAAGGTATGATTCTAGGATTTCTCCAGAAGATCTAAGACTTGCTTTACTAGATAGTCTAGGATGAGAAGTGTATATTCTAACAAAAAAGAAACTTATAGCTGGGCGCGGTGGCTCACGCCTGCAATCCCAGCACTTTGGGAGGTCAAGGCGGGCAGATCACGAGGTCAGGAGATCAAGACCATCCTGGCTAACACGGTGAAACCCCATCTCTACTAAAAATACAAAAAATTAACGGGCGTGGTGGTGGGCGCCTGTAGTCACAGCTACTTGGGAGGCTGAGGCAGGAGAATGGCGTGAACCCGGGAGGTGGAGCTTGCAGTGAGCCGAGATTGTGCCACTGCACTCCAGCCTGAGCGACAGAGCAAGACTCCGTCTCAAAAAAAAAAAAAGAAACTTATAATGCAAGTTATTTGTGCTAGTAAATTATAATATCCAATATGGTCATTAACTGATTAACAAAATTATAATAAATAAATAAAGCAATGTAATTATATAAAGCAAAATACCCTACAAATAAATGTATATTAATTATTCCATAAGATGATATTGTCCATCAACAATCCTGCTGAATTTCTCCATCATCTCCAACTTCAAAGCAGTTTAAAGATATGTTCTGCACCTCAGGAGGCCAGAGTCATATTTAGATAAAAATGTAGGAACACAGGAATTCCCTTTCTGGTATAAATGTTAGAGAAACGCTTGCACATGTTCACCTACAGTAGCACACGAGGATGTGTGACCTCTAATATTTCAAAGTTTACAATTTTAAAATGCCTGCCAGTAGGAAAAATGGATTAATAGATTGTAGTATATTCTCATGATGGAGTATAACAAATAATTACAGTGAAATAAACTAGATCTACATTTATGAATCTTGAAAAAACAGTACTTAGTGGCAAAACAATTTGTAAATTGCTACTTTACAGTATGATAAGATTTGGGTAATTTATTGTAAAAGTTGTTTAAAGAGGCACAAAACCATACTATACATGTATTTTCAATTCTGAGTGGTAGGCAAGGTATTTTGCATATTACTCTCTGTACTTCTCCATGTACTTAAAATATTTCATGTTTTTTAAAAAATTACCACTCGGTATAGTCTCTTAGACTCACCACATTTGTTCCATCTGTAAAGGGTAAGGAAATAGAGAGTCATGTTACCTTGACTATTTCAGGAAGGATACCAAGCCAAACTCTAGAGACAATTCTAGATCTCCTTGGACGGAAGAGACAAAATGTGTTATTATTCCTCTGAGAGAAGTTTGCAATCTGGAGAGACTTCGAGTTAATACTCCTCCAGAGTATTACTTTGGGGAATTCAAGTAATGTACTGTTGTTTGTAAACAAACTGGAGTCTGACCTATCGTCCAAGTTTCTGTGTGCTTGGATGAGCCCTGCCTGATTTCCCCGGCTCAGTTCTTCCGCAGCTTTCCCCAGCTGGACTTCAGCTTTCTCCCTCTACAAATGGAGTTCAGCTGATTCCAGGCAGGAAGTCCCTAACCTGCTTCTCTCCCTGCCCCACCTCTTGTATCTGGTCGGGCTTGGTAAGGAGTCAGTGTTCCTGCTAGGTTGACACATGGCAAGTCCTCTGTGTGGGTCCCTACAGATACCGTGCCCTGTTCTCACCTGACTGGCCTCTGGGACCATCTGGAAGCTGGCTCCAGCCCCTAACCTGTAAGTTCTCTCTTGCTACCAATAATTCAGCCGCTTTCTCTTCGTGAGATCCTAAGATTCCATTGCATTTGGGAGAACAATATATTTGCCTTGCATTTGGCTTGTCCATCACTTCCCCAGCCAGGCCAGATCTCCTCTTATTAGATGCTGTCTTTACAGCCTGGACTTCTCCTGTAAGGTCTCATCACAACTGCAATTAAACAATTAGTTTCATAACTAGTTTAATGTTTGCTTCCTCTGCTCTGATGTGGGCTCATGAGGGCCTGGACTGTGTCTGCTCCTGTCATGAGAAGCAGCACCAGTCATAGCATATATGTATTGATTAATGAATGAGTGAGTGAAAGTAAAACTTTCTCTATACACAGACAAATCTCATATATCTCATATATCATTATTTAAGAATAAAAAATGGAATATATTAAAATATAGTTTTTAGAAGGTATTTTTCTTTTTATTTTTTAAAAGTTTTCAACATATATTCACAGGATGGACTATTGTAATGGGCTCTCTAAGACAGTAACTATCCCCTAAACTTAATAGTGATTAATATTTGCCATATTTCATCTGTTTTTTCTGAAGCATTTAAAGCAATTTCTGGATATTATGACACTTCATCCCCCAAATACTACAGTACACAGCTCCAAGAAGAAAAAAGCTCATTTTTCTAACTGCATCTAGCAACATTGACAATAATTTCCCCACCTAGTATCGAATCCATTTTCAGTTTCCTTTTTCATGATTAGTTGCTTTCTTACAACTGTGGAAAGTACCCTTTCATAGCCACTTAGATTCAGGATTAACTTTTCGGCAAGAATACTTCATAGGTGATCTCATGTTCTTCAGATCGTATCGCTTGAGGAGGCACACAATGTCTCATTGTCCCACTGCTAGTGTGGTCAGGATTATCAGTGTGTTCAGGGGTGACAGCACGGTCTCTTCAATACAGAGTTTTCCTTTTCCCCTTACAAACAACAAGTAATCAGTGCTTAGCATCCTGCAAATATCTAGTTCCCCCATTAACCTTTTCTCTAGGATTTTAGCGTCTGTTGATGACTGTGGCCTGAATCAATTATTTCATCAGAGATCATAAAATAGATGTTTTTGAATTTTATCATTTCTTCAGTACTTATCATCTGAAAGGATCATGTAATGAGGCACTCTCTGACATCAATTAGGGCTAGCTGTGTGGATGCTTTGAAATATAATTTAGATAGAAAAGGCACAATAAATGCCTAATTCTTTCCCTTTAATTACCATTATAGAAATAGAGAGCTTTTGCACAAGCTATTTCCAGTGGACACAGAATTTTTTGGAGGACTTTCTCTTTTTTGAGTATCATCATAAACTCTTGGATTTTTAACTATGTAATATGATTTCACTTACAGTCTGAATTCCTTCCCATTCTTGAGTTGATTGTGGAGAGCTCATTCAAGCTAGCTCCTTCATCCTTTATATGTACAACTCTGCTTTAAAGCATTCATTACTCTCTGGCACAAAAAGATTTCTCCAGCTCATATTGTACATTTTCTTTTATTCTTTGCAAACCTAGAACTAGTCATTCCTCCAAGGAATCCTCCTTAGTGTCTTTGTTCCCTTCAGGGGTGGGGATGGCATCTAGAGACTAAGTTCTGTGTGTTGCAGGTGCTCATTGTTATTGAACTATTCAGTGGTCAGATGAAAACAAAATTTTTTTTCAGGTGGAGTCTCACTCTGTTGCCAGGTGGCTGGAGTGCAGTGGCACGATCTTGGCTCACTGCAACCTCCACCTCCTGGGTTCAAGCGATTCTCTTGCCTCGGCCTCCTGAGTAGCTGGGACTACAGGCGCGTGCCCTACGCCCAGATAATTTTTGTATTTTTAGTAGAGACGGGGTTTCACCATGTTGGCCAGCACGGTCTTGATGTCTTGACCTTGTGATCTGCCTGCTTTGACCTCCCAAAGTGCTGGGATTATAGGCGTGAGCCACCGCACCCGGCCACATAACCATTTTAATTAGTTTTTTATTTAACCTTTCAGTGTTTATATTTTGAAAATATAAGTATATATACATTCTGATAAATGCATTATTAGGAGATGTCATCATAGTTTGAACATCACAGAGTGTATTCACACAAACCTAGATGGTATAGCCTACTACACACTTCAGCAATATGGTATATAGCCTATTGGTCCAAGGCCATAAACCTGTACTACATGTTACTGTACTCAATACTGTAGGCAATTTTAACACAATAACAAGTATTTGCCATTTAAACATATCTAAATGGAAAAGTTACAGTAAAAATATGACAGCTGTTCAGGGCAGCTCCATTATAACTGTATGAGGCCACTATTTTATATGGGTTCATTGTTGACCACAACGTTGTCATGAAGAACATGTATTTGTATTCCTCTTTCTTACCTAAAAAACAAGCATACTATTCATATTATTCAACACTACCTTAAAAGTAATTTAATAATGTATCCTGAAGATCATTCTGTATCAATATATAGAGCACTGCCTTAATACTTTTTATAGCTGCATAAATTCTACTATGTGGATGCATAAGAGTTTATTTTAACCAGTATGCTATTGATGGATAGACTATAAATGTGTTGATTCCAATATTTTGCTGTTATAAATATTGTCACAATAAATAGTCGTGTGTGTGTGTGTGGGGGGGGGTGTGTGTATATATATATATATAGATGTACATATTTGTTTGGGCTAGATTTCTAAAAGTGGGATGACTAGGTCAAGGGGTAATATATATTTATAAATTTATGTATCTATGTAAATTTATATATATTTTTATATAAAGGAATAATTTATGTATATATTTATATAACATACATTTTTTGTGGAATTGATAAATTCCCCTCCATTGGGGTTTTACAATTATGCATTCCCACCAACAATGCATAAGAGTGCTTATTTCTCCACAGCCTGGGAACAGATGTAGATTTTGGATTTTCTGTCATCTGTTGGTAGAGAAATAATAGCTCCTCAAATTTCGATTTTCATTTTTCTTAGTATGAATGAGATTGAAGTTTTTTATATGTTAAAGACCATTTGCTTTTACTTTTCTATAAAGTATTTAGACATTTTTTGAGTTTTCTGTCAGATTGTTGGTCTTTTTCTTCACAATCTTTAGGAGCTCTTTATATGTGAGAGAGTTTAGCTCCATGATAAACACTGCAAATACTTTTCCAATTTGTCTTTTGTCTTTGCTTATGAGACTTTTTGCCATGTGAAAGCATTTTAACTTTATGGAGTCTGGGTATCGAGTTCTAGGTAGGGGGTTTCTCCACCCCACTCTCAGGTTTTAAATAAATTAATCCATGATTTATTTTAATACTAAAATGGTCTCATTTTGTACTTTCAGATACCCGATTCACTTGGAATGTATGAATCTGCTTGTATCTTTGTTTAAATGTCTATTCATTTCAAATGTTTTTAATTAAAAATTTTGTTAATTAAAAAGAATGTGTTAAAACCCATCTTTTACCCACTGATTTAAAATGCCACCTATCTCTTTTATTAAATTTCCCGATTTGGCTCTATTTTTGTAATTTCTCTTGTTCTGTTGGTCTGTCTCTCATTCATGCCATAGTCTATTCAACCAGTACCATACAGCTGAACTACAGAGACTTCTATTACATATTTAAATAACAGATAGAGGCTAGCCTCTCCTCTTTATTCTTGTCCCACCCCCAACAATTGTTCATTCTTTTCAGGTCTCTCCTAGCTATTCTTGCATGTTTATTTATTTATTTATTTTTAGCATGAAGTTTAGAATTAATTTGTCTAGCTCCAGCAAAGAACCTGATGTTATTTTTTTAATTACTAAGATTGCGTTGCATTTATGAAATAATTTGAAACCGACATCTTTATCATGTTGAGTCTTCCTGTCTAAAACACAATGTCTTTCTATATGTTCCGATTTACTTTATAAACAATTTTTTAAGACAAAAAGAGACAATGTTTTATAATTTACTTTTTCATTTTTATATCTTGGAGATAGTCTACCTCAGTACATATAGGTTTATCTGATTTTTTAAAAGGCTATGAATTATTCCATTATACGAATGTGCCACAGTTTATTCAGTCTCCTTTTGGTGGACAGTGTTTTGTTATTTTAAATATGCTATGATGAAAATTCCTAGAGATACATGTACAAGTATTTCTACAGAATAAATTCCTAAAAGAGGAGTTTGGGGGCCAAGGTCTATACACACATTCACAGTTTTGATAGATAGTGCCTTCAAAGAATTGTAACGTTTCCCACTTCAATGAAGGTTGAGTGAGAATGCCTGTTTTCTCACACACTCGCTAATGCTGTGCAGAATCAACGTTTACATAATCTTCATAACTTGATTCTTTGGTTACATTGGCACCAGTCCACCTTTACCCATCCCACTGAGCCTTCATGATGCCAGATGTGAGATGATTGAACAGAAGCACATCTGGACTGCTGTACCTAGGAACTTGTTTCATGGTATTGCATGGATTTGCCATGACATTCATGTTTGGCTCAGTGGGACAAGGGTCAGCCAAGACCCTGTCTTAATTTGGGTCCCCCCAGAAACAAACTCTAAAGATTTGGGTATGAGTAATTTGGGGAGGGAAATGATCCCATGAAATACCAATGGGGAGCTGGAGAAGTAAGATGGGAAGGGGAAGGCAGCCTCTAAAGGGTGTGTTATCGGGTTACCACTGTGGGCAGGCAGAACTCAATCCCCCTGGGGAACCCTGGGATCCAGTGTAGAACCGGCCTCAAAGTTATACCAATCGAGGAGTGAGGAAGTTAGAGTATTTATCTACCAAGTACTCATCTCACATTGGACTGAGGATTACTCAGGGTCATGCACTCTGACACTTGTGGCTTGACTTGTAGTGTGGCTAGCTCCCTGACGAGGAGGAAAGCCATAAAGTGGAGAGCCACAGGTGCTGGGAGTTTACGATGAGGTGAATGCTGAGGGAGTATGCATGGGACACCAACAAAAAAGAGAAAAGAGAACCCATCTGAAAAAATGACCACTCACCTGGTGCCTGTAGTCCCAACTACTTGGGAGGCTGAGGCAGGAGAATGGCGTGAACCCGGGAGGCGGAGCTTGCAGTGATTGGAGATCGTGCCACTGCACTCCAGCCTGGGCGACAGAGGGAGACTACGTCTCAAAAAAAAAGACCACCCACAGATCTTTGGCTTCTGCTGTCTTCCTCACAATATTACTGTCAAACTGTAGTTTTTCTACAAAAAGCAGAAATCTAGAAATTATTCTAATTACTGAGAGTCTGTTGCTATTTTTTTGTTGTTGGATTTTTTTCTCGCTAGTTTATGTTTCAGACATGAATAAACGTCCATGAAAAAAATTTGGTAGCATTCCACGTTGAGTCATAAACATGTAGTCAAATTCCAGTTTGTCCTGGGCTGTTAATCTGACTTTCATTTCCCGATGACTTCCTCCCACAACTCCTTTGCTGTTCAGATAGTCAGCCCTATGACTTTCTTCTCATCCAGTGCTTATGTCTTCTGTTCCTGCAGTCTTGAGGGGATTTGTCTTCCTTTTATTCAGCTGTTGGGGATGGTTTGTGGATAAGACCTGAGCAGGCTGAGTCCTCCTGAGTTCCATGGCCTCCAAAGCCAGTAGTGTGAAGTAAGACATAACATTGTGTGTATGCAATGGCTGTTGTCCAGTTTAGGGATATCACACAGTTGGCTGTATATTTAGTGACTTGCCACCGAGTCATAGCCTTCTCCGAAGGTGGACTGAACTTGTAACTTTTGGGCTAGAAAGAAGTGGATAATTCATTATTCTAATCACCATGTCCCCATTAATCAGTTGTGTTTCTCAAATGGGAAACTGGGCTTCAGTGGAGGCTTACGGGTGAAGGAAATTTAAAGAAAGGCAACAAAAGGAAAGGGTCAAATTTTGTGTCTAAGAACTATTTGCTAAGATTGGTTCTTATTAGTATAGATTCCAAGAATTCTCAGCTAACTTGAGAAATGCAGGGAACTGGAAAAGATGGAAGGTGGGTAAGGTGACTGCAAAGAATTACTGGTCCTTTAGGGTTAGAGGAGATTATTTTAGGATCAGAAATATATACTTTGGAATTGTGCCCGTTTTTAGAGTTTTGATTTTCCATAATTATTTCTTATGTTCTCTTTTATTTAGTTAAGTCTTAAAAAATATCAAGCACAAACCACTACCAAATGAAAAGCAGCACAAGTATATGCATTTATAAGTCTAAAAGAAAATATTAAATGGGTCAAAGGGAACTAGGGGATGGGGCAGGGAGGGGATAGGGAAGAGTGTTCATTCTTGAGTCAGAGCTTCAGTGGGAATCAACATGAGGAAAACCTTAGCAGACTCCCATTCTGGAATGACTTCCTGGGGACTTTTCTTTTTTGCTAAAATCTTGGAAGATCTGTGTTTTACTCATAAGGGAGGCTCTTTTCTGTTATGATGTACTTTGCTTTACTTAGCACATGTAATCCTAAAATTACGTTTATAAACTGCTTAGTAGAACTAGAAAAGTTAGATACTTAAATTTCACTACACACACACACACACACACACACACACACACACATACACACATACACAGTGAAAGAAAGAGAGATGAGGTCTCTCCTTGTCACCCAAGCTGGAGTGCAGTGGCACAATCATGGCTCACTGCAGCCTCAACCTCCCAGCTTAAGCGATCCTCCCACCTCAGCCTCCCAAGTAGCTAGGACTATAGGCACACATCACTATGCCTGGGTAATTTTTGTATTTTTTTATAGAGACAGAGTTTCACCACATTGCCCAGTGTGGTCTCGAACTCCTGGGCTGAAGCGATCCTTCTGCCTTGGCTTCCCAAAGTGCTGGCATTACAGGCATAAGCCACTGCACCAAGCCTCACTTCATATATTATCAAGGCCCTTCATAGGTTATTGTTTGTATAAATCCAAGTTTTGTTTTACTAAGTTTTCTAAAGAAGGTGGGAGATGGTTACTCTTTTTTTTTGTTTTGTATTTTTTAGTAGAGACGGGGTTTCGCCATGTTAGCCAGGATGGTCTCGATCTCCTGACCTCGTGATCCGCCCGTCTCGGCCTCCCAAAGTGCTGGGATTACAGGCT